>NC_084615.1:24821978-24899478 GCF_033978795.1 Nerophis ophidion
ATAAATATTGATGTTCAAGATTTCTTTTTTTGTAAAGAAATGTATTGAATTAAGTTTACGAATCCAGATGGATCTCTATAACAATCACCAAAGAGGACACATTAGGTTGATGATTACTTCTATGTGTTGAAATCTTTATTTATAATTGAACCACTTGTTTGTATTTTAACACGTTTTCAGATATTTTTATATCTTTTTTTCCAAATAGTTCAAGAAAGACCACTACAAATGAGCAATATTTTGCATTTGTTTTACAATTTAATAAATCAGAAACTGATGACATAGTGCTGTATTTTAATTCTTTATCTCTTTTTTTCAACCAAAAATGCTTTGCTTCGATTAGGGGGTACTTGAATTAAAACAATGTTCACAGGGGGTACATCACTGAAAAAAGGTTGAGAACCACTGGTGTAAAACATACTTGAAATTAGAATATCAACTGTGGCAAAGCTGTGTCATTAAAACTCACAAGTATAAAACTACTTTTAGAAAGTAATTTAATCATGATGCCAAGCGCATATCATTATGTCAAGATAATGGCACTAACATTTAAATAATTTAAGAATATTTTTCAACGTATTGAGCAAAAAGGTCTCTTTTTTTTTCTACCAAGTAAAGTGCACTTGTTATTAGTGAGAATATACTTATTTTAAGGTATTTTTGGGTTCATTGAGGTTAGCTAATTTTATTTGTTTTGGAAAGTCTTGAGAAGCCACATTTTCTTGTTCTGTTGGCAGATAATTTTGCTAACCACTCATTTTTGTATTTTTTTTTTCTTGTTTTTGAACACTGACTTTTTGCAGTGCCGGAACACGGTAACTCACAGATCATTGTGTTTCTCATTTATGTGTGTCCTCCCCACCTCTGCAATTCTTGGCGCCGATGGCATCACCGTAGAAACCTTGAGCACACCTCTCACAGTTGGGCCCGGCAGTGTTGCCCCAACAGTGCTGGCAGTGGCCGGTCACATTGTGGCACCAATTGAAGATCAGGTTTGGGTCAGAATTGTCATTACAGTCACATCGCTTGCAGGAACCGCCAATTGTCATCGGCATGCCATAGTACCCTGGTGCACATCTGAATGAAAACAAGTGTGGTCATTACAATGAATAACATGTATTTTGGAAATAAATGTTATTTTCAAAACCTTAGCAATTACATACCTTCTTTGGCCATGTCCACACTAACGAACAAAAACTGAAATTCTGTGAAAAGCTTCATACACACCAGCGTAGTTAAAAAATAAATAAAAAAGTCTATCCACATTCACTGGCTATCATGCACATTTTTGCATGAAAAAATTAACCACAGTTGACTTGGTTATGCTTTATAACAACACTGCTCATCAATACGGTCAATTGGATCAGTTTTTTTAAGGACAAACACCCACAGTTGTGGTCAAAAGTTTACATACACTTGTATATATATATATATATATATATATATATATATGAGTATATATATAAATATATATGTGTATATATGTGTGTATATACATTATATATATATATATATATATATGTATATACATGTATATACACACATATATACACATATATATTTATATATATACTCATATATATATATGTATATACACACATATATACACATATATATTTATATATATACTCATATATATATATGTATATACACACATATATACACATATATATTTATATATATACTCATATATATATACTCATATATATATATATATATATATATATATATATATATATATATATATATATATATATATATAGTCATGGCTGTCTTGAATTTCCAATAATTTCTACAACTCTTATTTTTTTTGTGATAGAGTGATTGGAGCAAAAAAACATTCATGAAGTTTGGTTCTTTTATGAATTTATTATGGGTCTACTGAAAAATTGACCAAATCTGCTGGGTCAAAAGTATACATACAGCAATGTTAACATTTGGTTACATGTCCCTTGGCAAGTTTCACTGCAATAAGGAGCTTTTGGTAGCCAGCCACAAGCTTCTGGTAAGATTCTGGTTGAATTTTTGACCACTCCTCGTGACAAAATTGGTGTAGTTCAGCTAAATGTGTGGGTTTTCTGACATGGATTTGTTTCTTCAGCATTGTCCACGCGTTTAAATCCGGACTTTGGGAAGGCCATTCTAAAACCTTAATTCTAGCCTGATTAAGACATTCCTTTACCACTTTTGATGTGTGTTTGGGATCATTTGGAACACTCAACTGCGCCCAAAACCAACCTCCAGGCTCATGATTTTAGGTTGTCCTGAAGAAATTAGAGGTAATCCTCTAATTGTCCCATTTACTCTCTGTAAAGCACCAGTTCCATTGGCAGCAAAACAGGCCCAGAGCATTATACTACCACCACCATGCTTGACGGTGTTCCTGGGATTAAAGGTCTCACTTTTTCTCCTCCAAACATATTGCTGGGTATTGTGGCCTAACAGATAATTTTTTGTTTCATCTGACAACACATGGACAAAGATAAGACTCCTAGAGGAAAGCTCTGTGCTCAGATGAAACAAAAATTCAGTAGACCCATAATAAATTCATAAAATAACCAAACTTCATGAATGTTTTTTGTGACAAACAAGTATGTGCTCCAATCACTCTATCACAAAAAAATAAGAGTCGTGGAAATTATTGGAAACTCAAGACAGCCATGACATTATGTTCTTTACAAGTGTGTGTAAACTTTTGACCACGACTTTAGGTTTGTGTAGAGGAAAGCAAAACATCAACTGTTTTATTAGAATTTTTTTTTTAACATTTGACACTTTTATAAAAACAAAATTAACAAAGTTATGCCTGTGTCATTTAATGGAAACACCAATCTATTTTTTTTTCTCATACGGTATTATCCAAGTCGACCACTGCCTCAAAACTATTGAGATTTTTTCTCCCTTGTTGATGTGGGAAACAGTTAAAAGGAAAATATGATAACTGCTTTAAATAGAAGTGTTATTTCACTGACTAGGACATTCAAACTAACAGGGGTCTCATGTAACTGCATTGCTTATGCACAAAAACCGGAAGTTTGCCCCTTTTTCGCAGCGAAGATGAGATGTATCAAGAGTGAACTTGACGTGGAAACGTGCGATGCCTTACACCAACTTGGCGACGATTTCGAAATATTAAAATATCGAAGCAAGGACACAAAATCGACTCTTTTCGCCAATACATGTGACGCTTCTTATTCATATTTGTGGGGATGTCTATTCGTTCTTCTAGGCCGGGGGTCGGCAACCCAAAATGTTGAAAGAGCCACATTGGACCAAAAATAAAAAATTAAAATCTCTCTGGAGCCGCAAAAAATTAAAAGCCTTGTATAAGTGTTATTATGAAGGCAATACATGATGTAAGTGTCTATATTAGCTATATTAGCCAACTATCAAAGGCTGACGCAAATCTTCGTTGACAGAAATGTAGTATTTCAATTTTTGTTCTACACATTTTTGCATCATTGGAAATCATTAGTAAAATGAAGGATTCTCAAAGGATGAGTTAACTCCTGGAAATTACTGGCTCAGAATGGCCCAAGGTATAGATGTGTGTGTCTAAAGTAAAGGAACTGGCAGGCTGTCTTCTTCTACTGGATTCATTGCAATCTTTGCATGCTGGGTAATGTTTGCTGTGGTCTGGAACAACATGACACACAACTATCTGAAATGCAGCCAATTTTACATACAGATATTGTGTCATGAGACATGCGAATACCAATTAAATACACAGAGGACATAAATAAAAGTAAACATTAAATGAGCTCAAATATACCTAAAAACGAGGCAAAACGATGCAATATGTACATACAACTAGCCTAAGTAGCATGTTAGCATCGATTAGCTTGCAGTCATGTATTGACCAAGTACACCTGACAAACACTCCAGAAAATCAACAAAGCTCACCTTTGTGCATTCATGCAGAATATAAAAGGTTTGGTGTACAAACTGAGACAAAGGAGTGGCATAAAACACGTCTTTCGAAGGCAGCAACGGAGAAAGTGGTACATGTAAACAAACTACGATTAGTTCAAGGTTCGCTGAAATTAGTAGGACAAAACTGAGCTTGCCAAATACTCTCATCACTGAAGCATGTATAATATGAACAGTGGGATTTCTAACAATTAGAAAACTAACAATTCACCTCTCACAGATGTGTCCAGCATAGCCCTCTTTGCATTTGCACCGTTGAACGTCACCGCGTCTGTTACAATGCACTGCGAAACTGGCGAAAAAAAACAAGATGTTTGGCATTTTGCTTGCAAAGATGTAACTTTCCGGTTGAAGAAGATGAACAGACAGGCATACTTGTTTGAGGGCACAGAGAGAGGGCAAGCGCAGGGTTGGCAGCTATGGCGTCCAGCCGGACTCGGTGCCAGCATGTAGCCGTCTTCACACATTTCACAGAAATCCCCAGTACTGTGATCTTTGCAATTCTGAACGAGAGAAAGGTCAGTTAATTAGCCTTATTCACAGCTAAAATCAAAATGTGTCTTGATGTACTGCATCACATTAGCAGCTCTAAGAGGGTGGACGCTCCCCTTTCCTCTCCCTTATTTCTCCTGCTTGCTTCTTTATTTTGTCTTGTCTTAAATTTCTTGTTGCCTCTTTTTGCACTGCTCTCCAAATCTAAACATTGGAACTAATTAACTGGCCTTAACAAAATTGACAAGATCTTGGGTTTGGGGGAACCTGCTGTCGTGACGAAGCGGTTGTTGCTGGACACACGACAGACTCTTGGGAGAAGAAGGAGGGCCGAGTGCCTGGCGACCCTTTTCTGCCGACGACGTGAAGATATCCACCTATTCGGAATTATGACAACAGGACATCTGCTGATTGGAGTAAGCGTTGCTCTGGTTTGTCGACAAATTGGAAGTTGATGGCAGTCTTCAAAGTACCCCAAAGCTGCCACAAATTATTGGAGGATGCGGGAAGAACTGTGGATTACATCGGACTGTCTACCCTGCAGGTTTGAGGACCAGTCATAGACAATTAGAGTGTAAAGGTAAATTTTGTTGCTGGCTTTATTTGATGTTTCAATGGAACCTTCACAGTCAAACCTGCTGTAAAATTTGGAGTTCAACCAGGCTTTAAACAGGCCTGGGTAGGGCTGGGTGATATGGCCTTTTTTTAATATTTCGATATTTTTAGGCCATATCGCGATACACGATATATACCTTGATATTTTTGCCTTAGCATTGATGCATATAATTACAGCAGTATGATGATTCCTAATTACAACAGTATGATGATTATATGTGTCTACATTAAAACATTCTTCTTCATACTGCATTAATATATGCTCATTTTAAACTTTCATGCAGAGAGGGAAATCACAACTAACTCAATTGACCAAAACTGTATTTATTAAACAGTTATTAGCTTGTGACTTTACAAATGATGCGACATATTAGGAGTAATGCTACTTGTGGTAACAACGCTTGTGCCCCACACTTGACAAATTAAAGTTGTATTAGACATCTTACCGCTTGAAGCCAAACCACTGCCAGACGATGGACCACCTGCTGTTTTTCTTGGGAATTAATTCTCCCTTCATTCGTAACTTTTTTTTCTCGTATTACCACTCGCACGGCTCCGCTAGCATCACAGCTAACATTACCAATGCTGCTACCTCTCTGCTCCGCGAGGGCGTATGCGTATGTGACGTATGACAACACAGTATGTGACGTGTGTAAAAAGGTGCACTTACTGTCTGTGAGAAGGAGACACAAGAAGTTGTGGGAAGAGCCTGTAGTGTAATGCCCGCAGCTAAAAGCAACTGCGTGAGAAAGTATTTTCTAATATCACAATATAGTCATTTTCTATATCGCACAGAGATATAGATATATATATCGATATATCGCCCAGAGAGAAAGAGAAATTGCCCAGTCCTAGGCATAGGCAATTATTTTAATTTGGTGCCTCATCTGAGCTGCTGTGACATAGATTACCATAGTAACTAGTATATCATGCGAAAGCGCAGATTCCAACCACTGAAATACTTTGTAATAGGGCTGGGCGATATATCGATATACTCGATATAGAAAACGACTATATCGTGATATTCGAGTTAGGGCTGGGCGATATTGCCTTTTTTTAACATTGCGATATTTTTAGGCCATATACGATGTATATTACGATATTTTGCCTTGGCCTTGAATGAACACTTGATGCATATCATCACAACAGTATGATGATTCTATGTGTCTACATCAGGGGTCGGGAACATTTTTGGCTGAGAGAGCCATTAAAGCCATATATTTCAAAATGTATTTCTGTGAGAGACATATAATATATTTTAACACTGAATACAACTAAATGCGTGCATTTTTAAGTAAGACCAACATTTTTAGAGTATAATAAGTCCCTAATTCTTTTTAATAAAATTGTTATTCTAAAGTTAACCAATAATAAATATAATACTTCTTACCATTAATGCGACATCTTGAACAGGTGCGATAGAAAACGGATGGCTGGATTAAAATGGATGAGAATGTTTTATAATTTGAACGTTATTTTTAACACTTTGATTACCAGCGGAATTATTCATTACTTATCATCTTAGCAAAGTCAGCTAAGATTTATCTGAGAGCCAGATGCAGTCATCAAAAGAGCCACATCTGGCTCTAGAGCCATAGGTTCCCTACCCCTGGTCTACATTAAAACATTCTTCTTCATACTGCATTAATATATGCTACTTTTAAACTTTCATGCAGAGAGGGAAATCACAACTAAGTCAATTGACCAAAAGTGTATTTATTAAAGTTATTAAGCAACGGCACAAACATTCAAGTAATTTCCAAAACATAAATTGCAAGATTGTCAGAGACATTTTAAGTGTCAAATAAAAATGAGCTGCATAATAGGAAATCACATAGTATTCGTCCTTCACTATGTGGTATGTTACTACGGTTATGAAATTCTCTTCATTGTCTAGCGAGTGACTTTACAAATGATGCTACATATTAGCAGTAATGCAACTTTTTATAGCAACGCTTTTCCACCCCACACTTGACAAATTATGGTTGTCTGGTTGACATTTTCCCACTTGAAGCCGAACCACCGCCAGACGATGGAAACCCTGCTGTTTTTATTGGGAATTAAGTCTTCCTTCATTTGTTTCCAGATCCGCACCTTCTTTCTCTCGTACGGCTACATTAGCAGCTAACATTAGCAGCTAACGTTAGCCAGGCCGCTACCTCTTTGCTCTGCGAGGGCGGACACGTATGTAACGTATGTAAGAATGTGCGCCTGCTTGTCTGTGAGAAGGAGACACAGGAAAGCGCGAGGAGAGCTTGAAGTGTACGCCCGCAGCTAAAAGTCGTGCGTCAGAACATATACTCGAATATTACGATATAGTCATTTTCTATATCGCACAGAGACAAACCCGCGATATATCGTATATATCGATATATCGCCCAGCCCTAATTCGAGTATATGTTTGTATGATTTTAGCTGTGGGCATTACACTGCATGCGTTTCCCACTCTTTCTTGTCTCTCCTTCTCACAGAGACTTAAAAACAAGCGCACCTTCTTACACACGTCACGTGTGCAACGTCACACGCCCTCCCCGAGCAGAGAAGTAGCTGCATGGCTAACATTAGCTGTGTATGCTAACTGTGCGTTGCGAGTGGTAGTATGAGAGAGAGAGGGTGCAAATCTGGTAACAAATGAAGGAAGAATTAATTACCACAAAAAACAGCACAGGGTGCATCGTCTGGCGGTGGTTTGGCTTCAAGCGGGAATATGTTGAACAATTATGCGACAAAAGCGTTGCTACAAAAAGTAGCAGCACTGCTTTTTGATGTCCTATTATGCAGCTCATTTTTATTTGACACTTATTGAAATATCTTGTGTGACATCATGCATAAAAGTGCACTTTATATGATATGTTTTAAGCTATTGTAGTGGCGTTCTGAACAAAAAGTGCACTTTAATTTATTGTTGTTTTGATGTCATCTCAGGGACATCATGCACAAAAGTGCACTCAGTTTGTTTTAAAATAGATGGATAGATAGATAGATAGATAGATAGATAGATAGATAGATAGATAGATAGATAGATAGATAGATAGATAGATAGTACTTTATTGATTCCTTCAGGAAAATTAAAATTCCGGCAGAAGTGTACAGAGTTGAGATCAATTTAAATAAAAATAAAAAGTAAGTAATGGGGGTTTAAATGGAAACAAAATAGAGAAATATTACAATAAGAATAAAAACTAAAAAGCAACAATGGGAATAAAAATAAAACAGTAAAATAAGAATATAACAATCTTGCACTTTCTTTTTTGAAATTACATCAATGTTTGTGCCACTGCGTAATAAATGATTAATAATTACAGTTTTGCTAAATTGATTTAGTTGTGATTTCCCTCTCTGTATGAAAGGTAAAAATTTCATATAAAGCCATAAAGGAATGGAACGACCTCACAACAAACTTGAAAAGTTTAACAGATTACTCTTCATTTACAATTGAAGTTGAAAAGTGGCTTTAGAGCAATCAAAGCTTCTCACACGGTCACTAAGGTGGGCACTATGTTTGACAGATCAACTTAATGTGTAATTATATTTATCCATGACAGCATTTTTGTTGTAACTTGTGAGGTGTGTGTGTTAAACTCATGGTTGTTTTTACAAATTATGACAGATGTGAACAAGTCAGAGTGAGTTGGTGACGAACCCCAAGATGCAGAGAAGGCGCCAGGCATTGTAAAGAAAAACATGATTTAATTTAAATACTAAAACAAGAACAAACCAAAAGGCTACCAACAAAAGGCGCGCACGAGGCGAGTAACAAACATGGGCGGTATGGCGTAGTGGGTAGAGCGGCCGTGCCAGAAACCTGAGGGTTGCAGGTTCGCTTCCCACCTATGGACGTCAAATTCGCTGCCGTTGTGTCCTTGGGCAGGACACTTCACCCTTTGCCCCCGGTGCCGCTCACACCGGTGAATGAATGATGAATGAATGATTGGTGGTGGTCGGAGGGGCCGTAGGCGCAAACTGGCAGCCACGCTTCCGTCAGTCTACCCCAGGGCAGCTGTGGCTACTGATGTAGCTTACCACCACCAGGTGTGAACGAATGATGAGTTCCCACTTCTCTGTGAGCGCTTTGAGTATATAACAATAGAAAAGCGCGATATAAATCTAATCCATTTTTATTATTATTAAGAACAAAAACACTTACTGTGACACGACGGAACTATGGCATGAGAAGAGTGAATGGAAGTAGACAAAGCTACAAGCGACAAGACAGGTAGTGGTGAAATCGACACGACACGGCACGGCACGACAATAATCCTGCACTGGCTGGAGGACAAAGCAGGTAAAAATAGGAGCGGGTTAATTGACACCAAGTGTGGCCAGGTGCCAATCAGCAGCATCCATCCATCCATCCATCATCTTCCGCTTATCCGAGGTCGGGTCGCGGGGGCAACAGCCTAAGCAGGGAAACCCAGACTTCCCTCTCCCCAGCCACTTCGTCTAGCTCTTCCCGGGGGATCCCGAGGCGTTCCCAGGCCAGCCGGGAGACATAGTCTTCCCAACGTGTCCTGGGTCTTCCCCGTGGCCTCCTACCGGTTGGACGTGCCCTAAACACCTCCCTAGGGAGGCGTTCGGGTGGCATCCTGACCAGATGCCCGAACCACCTCATCTGGCTCCTCTCGATGTGAAGGAGCAGCGGCTTTACTTTGAGTCCCTCCCGGATGGCAGAGCTTCTCACCCTATCTCTAAGGGAGAGCCCCGCCACACGGCGGAGGAAACTCATTTCGGCCGCTTGTACCCGTGATCTTATCCTTTCGGTCATGACCCAAAGCTCATGACCATAGGTGAGGATGGGAACGTAGATCGACCGGTAAATTGAGAGCTTTGCCTTCCGGCTCAGCTCCTTCTTCACCACAACGGACCGGTACAACGTCCGTATTACTGAAGACGCCGCACCGATCCGCCTGTCGATCTCACAATCCACTCTTCCCTCACTCGTGAACAAGACTCCTAGGTACTTGAACTCCTCCACTTGGGGCAGGGTCTCCTCCCCAACCCGGAGATGGCACTCCACCCTTTTCCGGGCGAGAACCATGGACTCGGACTTGGAGGTGCTGATTGTCATTCCGGTCGCTTCACACTCGGCTGCGAACCGATCCAGCGAGAGCTGAAGATCCCGGTCAGATGAAGCCATCAGGACCACATCATCTGCAAAAAGCAGAGACCTAATCCTGCGGTTACCAAACCGGAACCCCTCAACGCCTTGACTGCGCCTAGAAATTCTGTCCATAAAAGTTATGAACAGAATCGGTGACAAAGGACAGCCTTGGCGGAGTCCAACCCTCACTGGAAATGTGTTCGACTTACTGCCGGCAATGCGGACCAAGCTCTGGCACTGATCGTACAGGGAACGGACCGCCACAATAAGACAGTCCGATACCCCATACTCTCTGAGCACTCCCCACAGGACTTCCCGAGGGACACGGTCGAATGCCTTCTCCAAGTCCACAAAGCACATGTAGACTGGTTGGGCAAACTCCCATGCACCCTCAAGAACCCTGCCGAGAGTATAGAGCTGGTCCACAGTTCCACGACCAGGACGAAAACCACACTGTTCCTCCTGAATCCGAGGTTCGACTATCCGACGTAGTCTCCTCTCCAGTACACCTGAATAAACCTTACCGGGAAGGCTGAGGAGTGTGATCCCACGATAGTTGGAACACACCCTCCGGTCCCCCTTCTTAAAGAGAGGAACCACCACCCCGGTCTGCCAATCCAGAGGTACCGCCCCCGATATCCACGCGATGCTGCAAAGTCTTGTCAACCAAGACAGCCCCACAGCATCCAGAGCCTTAAGGAACTCCGGGCGGATCTCGTCCACCCCTGGGGCCCTGCCGCCGAGGAGCTTTTTAACTACCTCAGCGACCTCAGCCCCAGAAATAGGTGAGTCCACCACAGATTCCCCAGGCACTGCTTCCTCATAGGAAGACGTGTTGGTGGGATTGAGGAGGTCTTCGAAGTATTCCTTCCACCTATCCACAACATCCGCAGTCGAGGTCAGCAGAACACCACCCGCACCATACACGGTGTTGACAGTGCACTGCCTCCCCTTCCTGAGGCGGCGGACGGTGGTCCAGAATCGCTTCGAAGCCGTCCGGAAGTCGTTTTCCATGGCTTCCCCGAACTCTTCCCATGTCCGAGTTTTTGCCTCCGCGACCGCTGAAGCTGCACACCGCTTGGCCTGTCGGTACCTGTCCACTGCCTCCGGAGTCCTATGAGCCAAAAGGACCCGATAGGACTCCTTCTTCAGCTTGACGGCATCCCTCACCGCTGGTGTCCACCAAGGGGTTTTAGGATTGCCGCCCCGACAGGCACCAACTACCTTGCGGCCACAGCTCCGATCTGCCGCCTCGACAATAGAGGTGCGGAACATGGTCCACTCGGACTCAATGTCCAGCACCTCCCTCGTGACATGTTCAAAGTTCTTCCGGAGGTGGGAATTGAAACTTTGTCTGACAGGAGACTCTGCCAGACGTTCCCAGCAGACCCTCACAATGCGTTTGGGCCTCCCAGGTCTGTCCGGCATCCTCCCCCACCATCGCAGCCAACTCACCACCAGGTGGTGATCGGTAGAAAGCTCCGCCCCTCTCTTCACCCGAGTGTCCATAACATGAGGCCGCAAATCCGATGACACAACTACAAAGTCGATCATGGAACTGCGGCCTAGGGTGTCCTGGTGCCAAGTGCACATATGGACACCCTTATGTTTGAACATGGTGTTTGTTATGGACAAACTGTGACGAGCACAAAAGTCCAATAACAAAACACCACTCGGGTTCAGATCCGGGCGGCCATTTTTCCCAATCACGCCTCTCCAGGTTTCACTGTCGTTGCCAACGTGAGCGTTGAAGTCTCCCAGTAGGACAAGGGAATCACCCGGGGGAGCACTTTCCAGTACTCCCTCGAGCGTTTCCAAAAAGGGTGGGTACTCTGAACTGCTGTTTGGTGCATAAGCACAAACAACAGTCAGGACCCGTCCCCCCACCCGAAGGCGGATGGAGGCTACCCTTTCGTCCACCGGGTTGAACTCCAACGTACAGGCTTTGAGCCGGGGGGAAACAAGAATTGCCACCCCAGCCCGTCGCCTCTCACTGCCGGCAACGCCAGAGTGGAAGAGGGTCCAATCCCTCTCGAGAGAAGTGGTTCCAGAGCCCTTGCTGTGCGTCGAAGTGAGTCCGACTATATCCAGCCGGAATTTCTCGACTTCGCGCACTAGCTCAGGCTCTTTCCCCCCCAGTGACGTGACGTTCCACGTCCCAAGAGCTAGCTTCTGTAGCCGAGGATCGGACCGCCAAGTGCCCTGCCTTCGGCTGTCGCCCAGCTCACAATGCACCCGACCTCTATGGCCCCTGCTATGGGTGGTGAGCCCATTGGAGGGGTGACCCACGTTGCCTCTTCGGGCTGTGCCCGGCCGGGCCCCATGGGAACAGGCCCGGCCACCAGGCGCTCGCCATCGTGCCCCACCTCCGGGCCTGGCTCCAGAGGGGGGCCCCGGTGACCCGCGTCCGGGCGAGGGAAATCTGGGTCCATGATGTTTCTTCTTCATAAAGGTCTTCGAGCTGCTCTTTGTCTGATCCCTCACCTAGAACCTGTTTGCCTTGGGAGACCCTACCAGGGGGCTTTATCCCCCCGGACAACATAGCTCCTAGGATCATTGGGACACGCAAACTCCTCTACCACGATAAGGTTGCAGCTCAGAGAGGAGCAGCAGCTGAGGGGAAACAGTGCCCAGGGAGAAAAACAGGAAACAGACAAAATAAGGCCGCTGACAGGAAATAAAGACAGGAAACAAAGACAAATGCAGAGGAAAAACTAAGACATAGACCAAACTGTCAGGGACAAGCCTGACAGAACAAGAGCATGTATTGTCTTTGTGTGATGATGTAAATGAAATGTGGTCGTATTGTATATTAATGTCCATGAAAAGGCATTTTATGACTTTTCTGAATTTGGTCACGTGATATGGTATGATTTTATTGTAATAATTTTATTGCATGATTTTTGTATCCATATAATTTAGGTAGCCAGGGACTGCAGATGGAAATTAGCTATTTAGCTATAAATTGGTACAGAACATATCCGTCTTTGAGCTTAATGTTTCTGTGCATTTTCCCTTCAAATAAAGACTAAACTAAACTAAAATGAGTATATACTAATGCAGTATGAACAAGAATGTTTTCATGTAGAATCATCATACTGGTGTGATTATATGCATCAAGTGTTCATTCAAGGCTAAGGCAAAATATGGCGATATATATCGTGTATCGTGACATTGCCCAAAAATATTTAGATATTGATTGATTGATGGATTGATTGAGATATTAATAAAATGCCATAACGCCCAGCCCTACTTTGTATAGTTCAAGACTTTTGGTCATTTGAAAACATGACTGCACATCATAATGGCAGCTACAGTTTCCATCTTAAAGATCTAAAAAAAATGATTTGGGAATGTCCGGTGGGCCAGATTGAAAAGTTCAACTGGCCGCATGCGGCCCCCGAGCCTTAATTTACCCAGATCTGCTCTAAATGAAACACTTTAATGTGGACTAGAAATGAAATATTCAGATCAGATTACCACAAATGTGTTCTGCATAAAATTAATTTGACTCTGAAGTTTAACAGTCAAAGTTAGTAAAAATAAACGATGAAATCAACAATATCCTGTGCAAACGCCTTTTTTTGTAAGATAAACTTACCCTACAGATGCCAGTGATGTCCTCACAGTGAGTTGCATGGCCTTTGCAGTTACATGGCAAGCATTTGTTTTGCTCGCTGAGGAAAAATCCTTTCGCACAAACCTGTTGAGAGACCAACGACATACATTCATCTGTCAAACGAGCACTGGCCAAATAATTGTGTCATGGCTATTGCTTGCATTCTGTTGACAAAGAAAGAACCTCTATTCAGACTTATCGCATGCTTTTCTATTTTGATTTCACATTTTATTTAGTAATACTATGTAGTTTGTAATTTAAGCCAATGTTTATCTATACAAATATACATATACATATACAAATATATATATATATATATATATATATACAAATATACATATACAAATATATATATATATATATATATATATATATATATACAAATATATATATATATATATATATATATATATATATATATATATACAATATATATATATATATATATATATATATATATATATATATATATATATATATATATATATATATATATATATATATGGGCTTCACGGTGGCAGAGGGGTTAGTGCGTCTGCCTCACAATACGAAGGTCCTGCAGTCCTGGGTTCAAATCCAGGCTCGGGATCTTTCTGTGTGGAGTTTGCATGTTCTCCCCGTGAATGCGTGGGTTCCCTCCGGGTACTCCGGCTTCCTCCCACTTCCAAAGACATGCACCTGGGGATAGGTTGATTGGCAACACTAAATTGACCCTAGTGTGTGAATGTTGTCTGTCTATCTGTGTTGGCCCTGTGATGAGGTGGCGACTTGTCCAGGGTGTACCCCGCCTTCCGCCCTATTGTAGCTGAGATAGGCGCCAGCACCCCCCGCGACCCCGAAAGGGAATAAGCGGTAGAAAATGGATGGATGGATATATATATATATATATATATTAGAGATGTGCGGATAGGCAATTATATCATCCGCATCACCAAAGTCGTCATCCACACGCCGTCCACCCGAACCAACATTTTATCAGAACCGCAACCGCCCACCACCCACCTGTTGAAATACATCAGAGGTCGGCCACCTTTACCTCTCAAAGAGCTATTTAAACCCGTTTCACAGAGTTAAGAAGACAATGGGAGTCGCTAATGTTCTCGCGGGATGTATAAAATAGTCAGGGCGTATCATGGATACAAAGGATTCTGGGTATTTGTTGTGTTGCGTTTATGTTGTGTTACTGTAAGGATGTTCTCCCGAAATGTGTTTGTCATTCTTGTTTGGTGTGGCTTCACAGCGTGGCGCATATTACTAAGAGTGTTAAAATTGTTTATATCACAACCTCTAGTGTACTCTGTGTCACCCAGTATGCCTTGCAGTCGTGTGCGTCTGTCTGCGGAAGCCACACACAACGTGTTGCTGGACTGACATGTAGATCGTACGTGCTGTAGAAGGTGACAAAGCACGCCCTAATACTTAAGGTGACAAAGCACGCCCTAATACTTATTGACTGGGTGACTGCCGGCAGTCATTATAGGGAATGTTTACGTCTCCTATTGTCTTCTTCGCTTTGTGACATGGGTCCAAAATGGCTCTTTGAATGGTAAAGGATACCGATCCCAGAACCATGTAAATCAAATATTTCCGAATGAGTCAACCGCCAATCCAATTATAATCTATTTTTTCGTCATGTCACCCGCCCGACCCGCGGTTTATCCGCGGACTCCGCGGATGAGACCGCAAACCGCGCATCTCTGATATATATAGATATATATATATATATATATATATATATATATATATATATATATATATATATATATTACCAAGTAAACGCCCTTGGGCAAATAACCGCCCATGTCCTAATAGCCGCCCGGGGTCTGAGCCAATTTTGTCATTATAGGGAATGTTTACGTCTCCTATTGTCTTCTTCGCTTTGTGACACGGGTCCAAAATGGCTCTTTGAATGGTAAAGGATACCGATCCCAGAACCATGTATATCAAATATTTCCGAATGAGTCAACCGCCAATCCAATTATAATCTATTTTTTCGTCATGTTACCCGCCCGACCCGCGGTTTATCCGCGGACTCCGCGGATGAAACCGCAAACCGCGCATCTCTAATATATATATATATATATATATATATATATATATATATATATATATATATATATACCATATATTACCAAGTAAACGCCCTTGGGCAAATAACCGCCCATGTCCTAATAGCCGCCCGTGGTCCGAGCCAATGTTGTGAATTAAACGCCTCTTCCTAAAAGTAGCCCATGTATAGCGGTACACCACAACTAATGGACGGGAATACTTTAAGGGGGAAGAAGAACTGAAAGTTTGACTTAAAGTTCAAGCTAGTGGTTGTGAAATATGCGTAACAGATTTCTGGTTTGGCAGCGGCCAAGGAAGTTTAACTTTGACCCAAAGCGAATGGAAACAAAAAAAGAGAGAACTACTATCTCAGTCGGCAATCGTTGGAAAAAGGGGCTCGCTTATCTGGCGGATGTAGGAAGAAAGTGATCGACGAGCTTGATGCTAATTTGTGTCAGTGGATACATCACCTTCGTGGACTGAACCACCGTGTGTCCCGCGAAATGTTCCGCATTAAGGCCAAGGAGTTGTATGCCACCGCGAGTGACACGAGAGACACCGGGGTGGTGTTTGGTGCAACGAGTGGCTGGCTTAATCGATTCCTCCGTCGGAACCACTTTACCCTCAGGAGGAGAACAACTGTTCCACAGAAGGACGCTCCCGTCGCGAAGATTGTCAACTTCCTTGTTTTCACTACTAAACAGATAGAGGCCAAGAATATCCAGCCCAAGAATATCATCGCCATGGATGAAACAGCCGTCTGGTTTGACATGGTTGGTTTTAGTACGGTCAATGAGAGGGGCGCCATCTGCCTCAAAACCACCGGCCACGAGAAGGCACGCATCACGGTGGCTCTTGCAGCCAAAGCAGACGGGACAAAGCTGAAGCGTTACATTGTGTTTAAGGGTGCTGTCTGTGATATAAAGGCTATGCAGAGCATCCCCAGGGTGATCATAGCTTCCTCCAAGAATGACTGGTTTAATGATGACCTGACAAACGATTGGCTCCGGGGGGCAGTGGGGGAATTTCACTTCGGACCGAGGCTACTTGCATGGGACATATCAGCGAGGCCACGAAGGCAGAGCTCAAAAGGGACTACAACCTTACAATGGCTGTTATATCAAGAGGTTGCACAAAACACCTGCAGGCCCTCGATGTTGTGTGGAATGGCCCTTTCAAAGCGCAGCTCCGTGACTACTATGATAACTGGATGGCTGGTGATAAAGAAAAGACTTACACCAAGTCAGGGAACCTGAGAGCCCCTTCCCGCCACCTCCTGGTTGACTGGGTCCTGGGAGCCTGGGATGCTCTGGATCGGGACACTCTGATCAACTCATTCAAGGTAGGCTAGCTGGCTGTGTGTATGTGTGTTGCAAACAATAGCCAGAGCTGATTGTTGCTTTCTGGTATCCTACAAGGTGTTTGGGCTGGCGGTAGCAGCTGATGGGAGTGAGGACCAGCTCGTTGACTGCCTCAAGGAGGGACAGCCATGTCAGGCAGGCAATGAGACGCTTTTGAGGGCTAGACAGCAGGGTGCTACAGTGGTTCCGGAAGAGGAGGCGAGTGATGAGAAACAGCAGTTCCTCAATGAACTTGTGATTGAAGAGGAGGATGATTATGAGTGGGTTTGAGTTGCATTTGGGAATGCGTTTGCTGCAGTATTACTGTTTTGATGGTTTTATAGGGTACTTGGTACCATAATTTTATTTTTCCTGTATGCTGCTTTATTTAAAACTTGGAATACTGTAGCCTTTATTTTATTTAAGTGACACAATTATTGTTCTGTTTTGATGGTGGGTTTTATACTTGAGTACTTGGTACCATAATTTTATTTTTCCCGGTAGGCTGCTTTATTTAAAAACTTTATTTATTTCCAGTATTGGTATTCTATTTGACAATTGTTGCACTACTGCCATGTTGAGGTCTTGTTGATCTCTTCTCTTTTGATAGTCTTGTTTTTTTGTGTGTATGTTTACAATAGCTCTTACGTTTGATCTAAGAAAAACTTTCATGCAGTTTATATGTGCAGTTCAAAATCCAAAAGTTGTTTCAGTTTTGTTTATATTAACTCATCTAAACATATAACCAATGGAATGTTTTTTCTCCCCAAAAAACTGTCAAAAAGTAATAAACAAGTGAAAATATTTGAGAAAGATTGTCTGCCGTTGACCATTTAAGCCAACCAAAATGTTTGGGGTAGCTTAGACCTTGGCTCTTTGACAACAGTTTGACGTGTGGAACAGCCGCGAGCTTGTACACAGTGGAGAATGCAGGGGAAGGGGGTGGAAGCATAAGTAATGCAGCAGATGGCCAAGAGGTAAAGGATGGATATCTTTCAACATGATCTAAATCCCAAGTATCCAACTCATCATTTATTGGGTAACCGTTGGTAATGGAAAAGTGTCATGGGAAATATTATAGCAACAAATAAGATGAGGTCAAGAATGAAGAATGGATCCAGAAGGCAGTGGTGTTTATCATCTATTAAATAGTCACTTGCTTTAGGTGAGTACTCTCCGCCCTACGTGTGCATCAACATTTCGGATGTTCAGAAATTAAAAAATATTAGACATATTGTCTATTCAGATATTTATTTTTAGAATTGTAATGCTGCTGGATGACTAATGGGGCTGATTACAATTTGATGAAACACAAACTAGTGTGGTTTTATCAAAAATACTAAACACCATTCACAAAATACCTCCTATAACCTACAAAATGAAGCCCTGCAACCAAAACTGCATATAAAATCGTCAAATTCCCCGCCAAGTTTTCTCTTTATCATTCCACTGGGTTGAGTTTTTTCTTGCCTTGATGTGGGATCTGAGCCGAGGATGTCATTGTGGCTTGTGCAGCCCTTTGAGACACTTGTGATTTAGGGCTATATAAGTAAACTTTGATTGATTGTAGGGGCCGGGCGATATGGTCTTTTTTTAATATCTCAATATTTTTTTAGGCCAAATCGCGATACACAATATATATATCTCGATATTTTGCCTTAACCTTGACTCAACACTTGAAGCATATAATCACCGCGGTATGATGATTCTATGTGTCTACATTAAAACATTTTTGTTCATACTGCATTATTATGTAGTCATTTTAAACGTTCATGAGGAGAGGGAAATCACAACTAAGTCAATAGACTAAAAATATTTATTAAGCAGTGGCACAAACATTCATGTAATTTCAAAACAGAAAGTGCAAGATTGTCGGAGACATTTTAAAACTAGCTTTTAGTGCACTTTTGTGCATGATGTCACTAAGATGACATATCAAAACAACACTAAATTAAAAAGTGCACTTTTTGTACAGAACGCCACTACAATAGTTTAAAACAAAGTGCACTTTTGTGCATGATGTCACACAAGATATTTCAAAAACTGTCAAATAAAAATGAGCTGCATAATAGCAAATCAAATCGCTATTTGGTACGTTACTGCGGACGTTATCTCCTTATGTTGTTGACTATTTTTTTCATACAGTGTTGATGTGGAACTGGTTGCCTCTGCATTTTGTTGGTGTGGCACTGAATGGAGATATTGAAATGCTGAGTAAGCACTCTTCGGTTTCTAGCAGGTGACTTTTCAAATGATGCTACATATTAGCAGTAATGCTACTTTTTGTAGCAACGCTTTTGCCCCACACTTGACAAATTACGGTTGTCTGTTCGTCACATTCCCACTAGTAGCCAAACCACCGCCAGACGATGGACCCCCTGCTGTTTTTCTTGGGAATTAACTCTTCCTTCATTTGTTACCAGATTCGCACCTTCTTTCTCTCGTATTACCACTCGCACGACAGCTAATATTACTCATGCTGCTACCTCTCAGCTCCGAGAAGGCGTATACGTATGTGACGTATGTAAGAAGGTGCGCTTGCTGTCTGTGAGAAGGAGAGACAAGAAACACCTGTCGTGTAATGCCAGCAGCTAAAAGCAACTGCGGGAGAACGTATATACTCAAATATCACGATATAGTAATTTTCTACATCACACAGACACAAACCCGCAATATAAAACTGAGTATATCAATATATCGCCCAGCCCTAATTTAATTATATTGATGTGTCTTAAGCAAAGAACCGTGTTCAGTTCTTTTAAAAAGTGCCAATTTGAATTTCAAAATGAGTGTAAAGTCGAAAATGTGTTGGACCTTTGAAGACTTGAGAAGTGTTGGCTATCTATGTGTCGGTTATAATAATTGTGCTACGGATGTCATATTAGTGTGTTAGCAATAGGGAAGAACTATAACATGAATTCAATTGATGCGGTTTTAAGTATATATTTTTTTATGTATTAATTTTTTTTTAGTTTAGGATATAGATTCCTATACTGTATCTCCTACATGAAAAGACGTCTTTCTTTGTGCATTTTCTTGTGTTTGAGTCATTCCAGACGAACTAATAATGTCAATAAGTGTCACCGTGCATATATTTCTGTTGTCTAGATTGCGATTCAGAAAAGGTGTGACAGATTATAGATGTGTGCTGCCGGCTCAACACATCGCACACAGGTAGGACTCGGAGCATGATAACGTGAATGTGTGAAACATGATCAAGTGTCTCTATGGTAAAATCCCCATATGCACGCAAAATCCTCACTTTTAAATAAAGCACACGCAATCTTAGTAGATATCACACAACACACAAACTGTTTAGTATGTTTTATTTGAATCTTAGTAAATCCCGCCTATGTCTGGGGTGCCCATTACGTCAATTGCGAGCTACCGGTGGATCGCAGAGGGTGTGTCAGTCAATCGCCAGCCAGGCATTAAAAAAATAAACCTAAAAACTAGCGATCATAAATCTTCACCAAGATGTCACTTAATTGACATTCATAGCACCACAGGGTCTTGTGAGATAACGCTGGCTGCTGTCGCCTTATTAAGAAAAAATGACCGACAGGAAGGCGAGAAACATTTTTTTATATTCCAACAGACCCGCACGCTGTCAAAACTCTAACACAATTTCCCAACTCATATGGAAACAAGGTTCGTATATATATATATATATATATATATATATGTACCTTTTGATATATATATATATATATATATATATATAATATATATATATATATATATATATACGAACCTTGTTTCCATATGAGTTGGGAAATTGTGTTGGATGTAAATACAAACGGAACGCAATGATTTGCAAATCCTTTTCAACCCATATTCAATTGAATGCACTACAAAGACAAGATATTTGATGTTCAAACTCATTAAATTTTTTTTGTTTTGCAAATAATAATTGACTTAGAATTTCATGGCTGCAACACGTGCCAAAGTAGTTGGGAAAGGGCATGTTCACCACTGTGTTACATCAAATTTTCTTTTAACAACACTCAATAAACGTTTGGGAACTGAGGAAACTAATTGTTGAAGCTTTGAAAGTGGAGTTCTTTACCATTCTTGCTTGATGTACAGCTTAAATTGTTCAACAGTCCGGGGTCTTGTTGTCGTATTTCACGCTTCATAATGCGCCACACATTTTTGTTGGGAGACATTTCCGGACTGCAGGCGGGCCAGGAAAGTACCTGCACTCTTTTACTATGAAGCAACGCTGTTGTAACACGTGGTTTGGCATTGTCTTGCTGAAACAAGCAGGGGTGTCCATGATAACGTTGCTTGGATGACAACATATGTTGCTCCAAAACCTGTATGGACCATTCAGCATTAATGGTACCTTCATAGATGTGTAAAATACCCATGCTTTGGGCATTAATGCACCCCCATAACATCACAGATGCTGGCTTTTCAACTTTGCACCTATAACAATCCGGATGGTTATTTTCCTGGAAAACTTATTCGGGTGTTAACATTTAGTGGTCAATTGTACGGAATATGTACTGAACTGTGCAATCTACTAATAAAAGTATCAATCAATCAATCAATCAATCCTCTTTGTTCCGCAGGACACCATGTCCAAAGTTTCCAAATATAATTTGAAATGTGGACTTGTCAGACCACAGAACACTTTTCCACTTTGCATCACTCCATGTTAGATGAGCTCGGGCCCAGCGAAGCCGGCAGCGTTCCTAGGTGTTGTTGATAAATGGCTTTCGCTTTGCATAGTAGAGTTTTAACTTGCACTTACAAATGGAGCGACCAACTGCAGTTACTGACAGTGGTTTTATGAAGTGTTCCCTGAGCCCATGTGGTGATATCCTTTACACACAGATGTCAGTTTTTGATGCAGTACCGCCTGAGGAATCAAAGATCTGTAATGTCAGCGCTTACGTGCAGGGATTTCTCCAGATTCTCTGTACCTTTTGATCATTTTACAGACCGTAGATGGTAAAATCCCTAAATTCCTTGCAATAGCTCGTTGAGAAATGTTCTAAAACTGTTCGACAATTTGTTTACAAATTGGTGACCCTCGCCCAATCCTTGTTTATGAATTACTAAGCATTTCATGGAAGCTGCTTTTATACCCAATCATGGCACCCACCTGTTCCCAATTATCCTGCACACCTGTGGGATGTTCCAAATACGTGTTTGATGAGCATTCCTCAACTTTATCAGTATGTATTGCCATCTTTCCCAACGTCTTTGTCACGTGTTGCTGGCATCAAATTCTAAAGTTAATGATTATTTGAAAAAGAAAAAAAAAAAATGTTTATCAGTTTGAACATCAAATATGTTGTCTTTGTAGCATAATCAACTGAATATGGGTTGAAAATGATTTGCAAATCATTGTATTCCGTTTATATTTACATCTAACGCAATTTCCCAACTCATATGGAACAGGGTTTATTATATATATATATATACATATATATATATATACATATATATAAAATAATTACTTGAATTTCAGTGTTCATTTATTTACACATATACACACACATAACACCCTTCTACTCATTGTTGTATTTCAAAGTGCAATGCTTTGCAGCCAGTAGCCCAGCCTTTGAATGCGCATAGGTATGGGCAGCATCTGTGAAATTTAATTTGTAGAAAAAGGAGTGAGTTTAGGGTTGAACTGTCCATCCTCGTTCTATTCTCTGTCACTCGTCGTCGCCATGACTGTCACTTCTTCGTTCATCTGCTTCGTCTCCTTCTTGTTGTGTGTGCAGTTGTGCACTCTCCAAAAGCCGTAGATGTTATAACGTGACTGGGCCGGCATACTGTTTATATGAGGCTTTCCTCACTCAGGTCCGCGCCTGAAGTCCGGCTGGAAATCGGGAGAATGGTTGTCCCGGGAGATTTTCGGGAGAGGCACTTAAATTCGGGAGTTTTGAATGTATTTCTTGTAAAGTGTTTCAAAAACGAGTATGGAAGCTGGATAAATAAGATACCAAAAACAAAACACTTTCATGTGGCAATGGACAGAAAGAAGGACTGTTTTTCTCCTCCATTTGAAAATGCGGACGTTATCAGCACAATTGTCTGATTTCAATCAATGCAAGTCATCAGAATCAGGTAATACACCAACTTATATTTTTGTCTTCATGAAAGAAAGGAATCTTAATGTGCTAAACATGCTTGTATTATCATTAAACACATTTAACTTGATAACAAAAAAGTATCTTTCATAAATAAATAAATATAAATTATATATATGAAATATATGAATGAGGCAGATCACCTCGACTTGGTCAATTGAAAAGTAGCTGGCCGGCAGAAAAAGTGTGGGCACCCCTGCCCTACGTCATTTAACTAGTTCTATGTTCTTCCCACCATGCTCACTATGGTGGACAACAAAGATGACGTTCAGCCAGTCATATAGTCTTCCGATTGTTCAAACTCTTTTTGCAGTCTGTATCTAATACTTCGGTATTTCCTGAAGCTGTGTGTGTGTGTGTGTGTGTGTGTGTGTGTGTGTGTGTGTGTGTGTGTGTGTGTGTGTGCGTGTAATACTAAGCAGGAAAAGTATCAAACACAAAAGCATGACTTGTTTCCACAAACGACGGCTCTTTCAAGTCAACACCCTGACAGGCCTCTGGGAGCCATGCCTTCTCACCACAGTGTCTGTTGAAATGTGACGCCTCTACAAAAAGACAGCTTGCTCTTCAGAGAGTTGATAGAAAGATAACCTAAAGACTGCAGTTTGGTTAATTCGTGCCAGTTAACATTGTGTAATGCATATCCAGAGCATTTCATCAATGAAAGTTATGCATCTTGATAATTAAATCAAAATTTAACCAATTAATAATAGGGCAATGTCTGGTCCTTGTCATCTGTTGAATGGGGGTTAGACTCTGGACTTAGTCATGCAACTTCCTCTGAAGGTCTTGAAGAAGGGAAATATTTGAGGTCATGGGAAGGTCATGTTAACTCAATAACCGCACACAGCAAACTCGTGGGAGTGAGCCATTCTGCTCAGAGATGTTGCAGACAGCTAAACAGTGAATAAATCCTCTTGGGACACTGTGAGGAAGACATGTTTTCTATTTCCATGTTTGGAGACATACTACACAACCCAAAACTAGTGAAGTTGGCACATTGTGTCAATCATAAATGAAAACAGAATACAATGATTTGCAAATACTTTTTAATCTATATTCAATTGAACAGACTGCAAAGACAAGATACTTAACGTTCGAACTGGTAAACTTCGTTATTTTTTGCAAATATTATCTCATTTGTATGTTTGTAATTTGATGCCTGCAACATCTTTCAAAAAAGCTGACAAAAGTTGAGGAATGCTCATCAAACACCTATTTGGAACATACCACATATGAACAGGCTAATTGGCAACAGGTGGGTGCCATGATTGGGTGTATAAACAGCGTCCATGAAATGCTCAGTCATTAACAAAACAAGGACGGGGCGAGGGTCACCACTTTGTACACAAATGAGTGAGCAAATTGTCGAACAGTTTAAGAACAACATTTCTCAACGAGCAATTACAAGGAATTTAGGGATTTCACCATCTACGTTCTGTAATATCATCAAAAGGTTCAGACAATCTGGAGAAATCACAGCACGAAAGGGGCAAGGCCGTGACCTTTGACCCCTAAGGCGGTACTGCATCAAAAAGTGACATCAGTGTGTAAAGGATATCACCACAAGGGTTCAGGAACACTTAAGTAAACCACTATCAGTAAATACAGTGTGTCGTTACATCTGTAAGTGCAAGTTAAAACGCTACTATGCAAAGCGAAAGTAATTTATCAACAACACCCAGAAACGCCGCTGGCTTCGCTGGGCAAAGATCATCTAAGATGGACTGATGCAAAGTGTAAAATTGTTCTGTGGTCTGACGAGTCCACACTTTAAATTGTTTTTGGAAACTGTGGACGTCGTGTTGTCTGGAACAAAGGAAAATGGTTGTACTTGTATAGCGGTTTTCTACCCCTTTTTAAGGAGCCCAAAGCGCTTTGACAATATTTCCAAATTCACCCATTCACACACACATTCACACACTGATGGCGGGAGCTGCCATGCAAGGTGCTAACCAGGTCTCATCAGGAGCAAGGGTAAAGTGTCTTGCCCAAGGACACAACGGACGTGGCTAGGATGGTAGAAGGTGGGGATTGAACCAGTAACCCTCAGATTGCTGGCACGGCCACTTTCCCAACTTCACCACGCCGTCCCCAAAAGAACCATCCAGACTGTCATAGGCGCAAAGTTCAAAAGCCAGCATCTGTGATGGTATAGGGGTGTATTAGTGTGAAGGCACCATTAATGCTGAAAGGTACATACAGGTTTTGGAGCAACATATGTTGCCATCCAAGCAACGTTATAATGGACGCCCCTGATTATTTCAGCAAGACAATGCCAAGCCACGAGTTACAACAGCGTGGCTTCATAGTAAAAGAGAGTGGGTACTGCCTGTAGTCTAGACCTGTCTCACATTGAAAATGTGTGGCTCTATATGAAGCCTAAAATACCACAATGGAGAACAACTATTGAACAACTTAAGCTGTACATCAAGCAAGAATGGGAAATAAATCCACCAGAAAAACTTAAAAAAATTGGTCTCCTCAGTTCCCAAACGTTTACTGAGTGTCGTTAAAAGGAAAGGCCATGTAACACAGTGGTAAAAATACCTCTGTGCCAACTTTTTAGCAATGTGTTGCTGACATTAAATTCTAATTTAATGATTATTTGCACAAAAAAAATAAAAGTTTGAACATCAAATATCTTGTCTTTGCAGTCTATTCAACTGAATATAGGTTGAAAAGGATATGCAAATCATTGTATTCTGTTTTTATTTAAAAATTACACAACGTGCCAACTTCATTGGTTTTGGGTTTTGTAGTAAGGGTGCACCAAATTCCCACACACGGAACAACAACTAAGGGACAGGAAGTGTTTTTTGTCGTTATGTGCATACAAGCTGCCGCAAAAGGCGATTCGCTACCATGGTGAATGAGCCAGTCAGGAATGTAACTTTGGAGGGTCAGGGGACAGGTGGGACGGGGGACATTTTTATAATGTCATAAAACAAATAATGTATTTTTGAATTTGTAGAGAAAATAACCTTGTTCATTCATTTTGAGTTTTCGATGCGCAATTTCCCTAATTTTATGGTTAGTTATCCAACGCAAACAACATCATCCTCAACTGCAAAATATGTAACCCTCGTCAACTGACCATCATTACTTTCAATACACCCACCTAAGACCGGGATCAGCAACCCGCGGCTCTTGAGCCGCATGCGGCTCTTTAGCACCGCCCTAGTGTCCTTGGAGCTTTTTCAAAAATGGAAAAAGATAGAGGGAAAAGTATATTTGTTGTTTTGATACTGTTTGATTGATTGATTGATTGAAACTTTTATTAGTAGATTGCAAAGTACAGTACATATTCCGTACAATTGACCACTAAATGGTAACACCCGAATAAGTTTTTTGAGTTTAAGTCGGGGTCCACGTTTCTGTAGGACGACAAACATGACTGAAATCTTCATAATAGTAAGAAATCCCAGTATTTGGCCAGCACCGTTTTGTCCTACTGATTTTGATGGCCCTTGAACGCACCGTAGTTTGTTTACATACAACTTTGTCCGACGCTGCCACAGAAAGACGTGTTTTATGCCACTCCCTCTTCGTCTTATTTTGTCAACCAAACTTTTTATGTTGTGCGGAGTGCTAATAATCCACGCTAACATGCGATTTAGGCTAGCTGTGTGTAGATATTGCCTCATTATGCCTTGTTTGTATCTATATTTGAGCTCATTTAATGTCCTTTACAAGTTATGTCCTCTGTGTATTTAATTTATATTTCCATGTCTCATGACACATTTTCTGCTGCATTTCTGATTGTCTGTCATGTTGTTCCAGACCACAGCAAATGTAATCCAGCTTGCAAATATTGTAATAAATCTATTAGAAGAAGACAACCTGTCCTTTCCTTTAACTTGGACACACACATCTATATATTTGGCAGTTTTAAACCAGTATTTTGCAGGAGTTATCTCACCCTTTGAGACACTTACTTATTTTGTTCCCTTTAGTATAACACATACATAAGGCGTTTAACTTTTTGCGGCTCCAGACAGATTTGTTTTTTGTATTTTTGGTCCAATATGGCTCTTTCAACATGTTGGGTTGCCGACCCCTGACCTAGAAGTAAATCTTTTGGGGTTTTTTTGCTTACAAAGATAAGGGAAAATTGTTGTGCTTCAGAACTCTGCTGTTGGGTCAAATGCTGCATCGTGACACTTTGGCTGGGTGAGAATTACATTGTGAAGGGTGCGAAGGCCATTTTACAACTTGCGCTCAAGTGGTCAAATATGGTCACTTGCCCCATAAATAGTTAAAGCAGTGGCCAGTTGGCTGTTCCTTAATTCTGCGCAGCGTTGTGTGAAGAATCATAGCTTTGGTAAAGCATGGGACTTCCGTACGCCTCTGTACTGAAATGAGGGCTACGCAATGTTAAATTCCCACTGAATATACATTAATACAAATATGCTCACTGCAAAGCAAGCATACCAGTAATTGTAGGTGCCCTGACCTGATATTGATATTGAAAACAAGTATGGGATTGCATGTAAAATCCTAAATCTCTGATAAAAGTGCTCCGATACAAGCAGTCCAGCAGTGCGGTTATCTTTCTGCCAATGGGCCCTTTCCCCCATCATGCGCGTATACAGCATACTTGCCAATCTTGAGACCTCCGAATTTGGGAAATGGGTGGAGTTTGGTGGTGCCGGGGTGTATATTTTATATTGTAGTTTGTAGTGTCCCAAAAGAGTTAGTGCTGCAAGGGGTTCTGGTTATATGTTCTGTTGTGTTTATGTTGTGTTACGGTGCGGATGTTCTCACGAAATGTGTTTGTCATTCTTGTTTGGTGTGGGTTCACAGTGTGGCGCATATTTGTAATCGTGTTCAAGTTGTTTTTTAAGGCCACCCTCGGTGTGACATGTATGGCTGTTGAGCAAGTATGCCTTGCATTCACATATGTGTGTCTGTTAAAGCAGCATACATTATGTGACTGGGCCTCTTTGAATAGAGGATAAGTGGACGTGATGACAGGTTGTAGAGGACGCCAAAGGTAGTGCCTTTAAGGGACGCCCCCAATATTGTCCGGGTGGAAATCTGGAGAAATTTGGGAGAATGGTTACCCCGGGAGATTTTCAGTAGGGACACTGAAATTCAGGAGCCTACAGCAGCAGCCGCCCCCCGTAGCTGCCGTTCCCTCTCCTCTGTTGCAAATTTTGTTGATTCTCTGTAACTTGTTTATGTATGCTAAGGATATGAGTATTTTTTCCTGGGACTCAGTCTGGACCCCCTCTGTGGAGTCCAGTCTTTGACAGACCCTCCCCAACATTTACCTGTCTCTCACCTTTTTTTTGTAAGGGGCGCCGGAAGTTGGCAAACCCATCAGCGATCTTTTTTCTGTCGCCCTGAAAATCTCAATATCCCCACGGGGATTAGTAAAGTCCAGTTGATTCTGATTATGCAGAGCTCAACCGCCAGCTAACCTTCTAAATCAGGCTTGGGCAATTATTTTGACTCGGGGGCCACATTTAGAGAAAAAAATGTGTCTGGGGGCCGGTATATCTATTTTTAGGGACACTAATACAAAACCTCAAAATAATGTCTGATTGAATGCTGAAAACCGCCTTAAAAAAACAGAATGGAATTTGTACATTTTTCTATGAACGACATAATACTGAATATTGACAAATAATGAATGTCACACCCCCTTTCGATTGACATTTTACAATCAAGTGAAACGCAACACTAATGCAACAAACAGTGAAATATGAACGCGAAGTATACACAATAAACCCACCTACAATCTGATATATCTGATATTTGCTGATTTTCCACCAGGGATCAATAAAGTACTTTGTATTCTATTCTTTATATCACTAAACTTTAGAACTTTGTTGTGAAAATCTCCTTCCGCGTCTGTGGAAACACTTCCCACCCACACTGCTTGGTGCCTCGTCTGAGCTGCTGTGACGGAGATTACCATAGTTACTAATTAGATGACCATGGTAACTATATAGATTATCATAGTAACTGGTATATCATCCATGAGCGCAGATTACTGCACATCATAATGGCAGCTACACTTTCCATCTTAAAGATCTAAAAAAAAATATTTGGGAATGTCAGGCGGGCCAAGTTGAAAAGCTCAACGGACCGCTTGTGGACCCCGGGCCTTAATTTGCCCAGATCTATTCTAAATTAACCTTCTAATCTTTTTCTTGTATTTTAATCATGTCATTTATAAAAAACAAACATGGTAGGCTATGGGCAGCTACACAACAACTAAGCACACAGTAGCACACAAGCTACAGATACATAATAAGTGTCCTTAATTTGACAATATTGCAGTCTAAAACATTGGATTTGTCAATATAAAAAAGTATCAAAAATGTATAGTGTTTACAGACCTAAAGTCTCCAAGGCAGAAGCGTATTAGAAAGTCCTCAGCAAGAAACATGTCCATATCATTACTTACTGAGTAATGAGCTTATTAACTCAGTGCTTTTTTTGTTGACACTAGTGTCGCCAAAAAAAACTAAAACTACTACACCACTTTAAATTAAGGACATCGTAGTCCACAGGTGTCAAACTCAAGGCCCGCCACGTCATTTAGAATGGCCCGTGAAAGCCTGAAAATAATATGCATCAATAAAGTAGTTTAAAACGTCCTATTTTTTTTTTTTTTTGTCATGGAAAAAAAGACATGTACTGCATGCAGTTGTATATCTTTTAAACTGTATATATCTAATAACGCAATAGATATTATGTTATCATACATTCAAAACATTTTTGGGGCAAAAACATACATACATATCTATTTAGCCTTATGATTTCAAAGCAAGTTATCAATCAAATTGTACACTGTAAACATGACAATCCATCCATTCATTCATTTTCTACCGCTTATTCCCTTTAAGGGGTCGCGGGGGGCGCTGGTGCCAATCTCAGCTACAATCGGGGGGAAGGCAGGGTACACCCTGGACAAGTCGCCACCTCACCGCAGGGCCAACACAGATAGACAGACAACATTCACACTCACATTCACACACTAGGGCCAATTTAGTGTTGCCAATCAACCTATCCCCAGGTGCATGTCTTTGGAAGTGGGAGGAAGCGGGAGTACCCAAAGGGAACTCACGCAGTCACGGGGAGGACATGCAAACTCCACACAAAAAGATCCTGAGCCCGGGATTGAAACCAGGACTACTCAGTCCACTAACCCCTCTTCCACCGTGCTGCCCAAACATGACAATATGTATTTTTATTTTTTTAAAACAGCTAGGTCTTCAGAATCCTACCCTAAGAAACAAGAATGTGCTACCATACTTACATTTACAGTAACACTCTGTGAAAACAGCAACTATGTTTTTTATGCAGAAAAACATGGTTGCCTAACAAAAAACTGGCAGCTCAATCACTAAAATTTTACAGTAAAACAGTGTGACCATTCGACTGTAAATTTTATGGTAAAATTCTGCCATTTTTTTGATGGCAAAATCAACAGATTTTTTTTTCTTACAGCGTAGGTAAAATATGTATTTACTAATCAAATGCATAGGTAATCGTGTGACAATATTATGCGGCCAATCCTTATACATGTATGTTTCTTTTATTAATGTTACAAGCGGCCGACGCTCTGAGGTATATTGTAGCGTGCCGGAAGAGTTAGTGCTGCAATGGATTCTGGGTATTTGTTCTGTTGTGTTTATGTTGTGTTACGGTGCAAATGTTTTCCCGAAATGTGTTTGTCATTCTCGTTTGGTGTGGGTTCACATATTTGTAACAGTGTTAAAGTTGTTTATACGGCCACCCTCAGTGTGACCTGTATGGCTGTTGACCAAGTATGCATTGCATTCTCGCATGTGTGTGTAGAAGCCGCATATATTTTAAGACTGGGCTGGCACGCTGCTTGTATGAAGGAAAAGCGGACGTGACGACAGATTGTAGACGACGTTAAAGGCAGTGCCTTTAAGGCACGCCCCCAATATTGTTGTCCGGGTAGAAATCGGGAGAATGGTTGCTACGGGAGATTTTCGGGAGGGGCACTGAAATTCGTGAGTCTCCCGGGAAAATCGGGGGAATTGGCAAGTATGGTCCGTGTATCATTTGTTTTCCCGGGATGCAAACGGACTACTTTGGACCAGGCGTGAAGGTAGGAACATATTTAATTATTCACTATCAAAATAGGAACAAACAAAAAGGCGCACAAGACGAAAGCACAACTTTGACAGAACTATGGACAAGAAACAAAAACTCGCTAACTGTGGCATGAATTAACAAAACTTACTCGGCCTAGCATTAAGCGAACAATCGCATGAAAAAAAGCGTGAACCTAGCCTGAAAACTATGGCATGAAAGGAGCAAATACAGAGTATTGTCGCCAGGACGACTAACTGGCAAAACCTGCTTAAATAATAGTCTCTGATTAGAGCAGGTGCGTGCTCCGAACACGAGGCAGGTGAAACTAATGGGTCATCATGGCAACTAAACAAGGGAGGGTAAACAGGAACAAAAAGAGTCCAAAACTAACAGAAAATAAACAACAACATGATCATGACCACAGATCATGACAAAATATGTCCAGACTCTCACAGTCTTACTGTAAAGCTTCGTGTTGCTAGACAACCACTGAGCTAGCATTTTAGCTCGATAGCTTCCGGTTTGCAACCCTTTTAATTAAATCATTTTATCAGCCAAGGATTCTGCAGCAAGTCTTTCAATCATGATGAAAAAATGCAACAGCGAACCTTTATCACGGCAAAGGAAAAGGCACTACCGGGACACAATACGCTGAATCATCGCCTCACACTGCTTAGTTTGTGCTAGTGGGTACTACTTGAAGCTACTGCCTATTTGTGACTCCAGAACACCCAGAGTGTTCAACAATGCCTCAAATATAGGTAAAATAGCTACATTTATTTTTGTTTTTTTGTTTTCGACAGCACCAAGAAGACTTGCGTGTCTGTGTGTTGTCATTTAGGCTTGCTGTACTGTTGTTGTGTTGTTTGGATAACAAAAGATATTGTTGAGCCATAACACTCTTGTTATGTTGGTTTGATCCCAGGACTGGGCCGATGGTAGTAAGTCAATCAATCGAACAGTAAATGAAAATTAACTCAACAACTTTGCCCGCATCGATACATCGCTACATCTGTTTTTGTGCTTCTATTAATCGGTTGCGGCTTTCAAACTGGATGCAAGAGGTCTTTTAAGAGGTCTTTTAAAGTCTGAAAGTAGTGTTGGCTCAATATGGTAAAATGAAACGGTTCTGGAGGCCCAAAGTTTGGCATTCTTTGGTCACGGTAGTCCTTAATTGTGACACCATGTCATGGTAATGAGGATGCTGAGCATGTTTCATACACAACTCATTTATATCAGCTATTTCCGGTTGAAAACACGTTTACAAATGATTTTTAACACCGTTGCCTAGCGTTATCGACTCCTCTGCTTCAGTATGATACAAATTATTGTAGCAATGCTGTGCTCTTACGCATACTTACTAACCCTACCGATTTTCCCGGGAGACTCCCGAATATCAGTGCCCCTCCCAAAAATCTCCCGGAGCAACCATTCTCCCGATTTCCACCAAAATTGTTGGGGGCATGCCTCAAAGGCACTGCCTTTAGTGTCCTCTACAACCTGTCACCACGTCCGCTTTTCCTCCATACAAACAGCGTGCTGGCCCAATCACATCATATATGCGGCTTCTACACACACATAATTGAATGCAACGCATACTTGGTCAACAGCCATACAGGTCACACTGAGAGTGGCCGTATAAACAACTTTAACACTGTTACAAATATGCGCCACACTGTGAAACCACACCAAACAAGAATGACAAACACATTTCGGGACAACATCCACACTGTTACACAACATAAACACAACAGAACAAATATCCAGAAGCCCTTGCAACACTAACTTTTCCAGAACGCTACAATATACCCCCCCCCCCCATCTCCCAACTCCCAACTCCCGAATTCGGAGGTCTCAAGGTTGGCAAGTATGCTCTTTCGGCTTTACTAAGTTGGCCACAGGCACACCTCAGTCATGTTCTGTGACGATTTATTTAATTATTTCAATGAATAACATCATCTACTTCTTAACATTGTCCTTCAGTCATTTTTTTGTTTAAAAAAACAAACATTGTGACTGTCTTTACGCCATCTAGCTGGGGGTGGAGGAACCCTTCCATCCCATCCATTTTCTACCGCTTATTCCCTTTAGGGGCCGCGGGGGGCGCTGGCGCCTATCTCAGCTACAATCGGGCGGAAGGCGGGGTACACGCTGGACAAGTCACCACCTCATCGCAGGGCCAACACATATAGACAGACAACATTGACACTCACATTCACACACTACGGCCAATTTAGTGTTGCCAATCAACCTATCCCCAGGTGCATGTCTTTGGAAGTGGGAGGAAGCCGGAGTACCCGGAGGGAACCCACGCATTCACGGGGAGAACATGCAAACTCCACACAGAAAGATCCCGAGCCTGGGATTGGACCCAAGACTGCAGGACCTTCAAATTGTGAGGCAGACGCACTAACCCCTCTTCCAGTGTGAAGCCGGATGGAGGAATTTTTTTTGTAAATCAGTTGTGTAGGTTTTGCCCAATCCTCTTAACTAACTTCAAAACCGACTTCAAGCTATCAAAGGGAAAAAAAACTAAACTCTCACGGTTGGCAAAGGTGGCAACATTTTTTGAACAAAGCTTACACATATTATTATATCATTATTCATGATATTCTGTAATAAAATAACATCATTTTCTTTTTGAAAAAACGGTTGTTTAAAAGAAACTTGTGATAGAAAAGTAATCCATCTTTTGTACAAAGCGTGCATCCATTGCTTTGATTTCAGTGGATACAAAATGTAAATTGTGCATATGAAAAATGGACTAACATGTTGAAATTGGAAAACCAATGCCTGAAAAATTGGTAATAAAGCAACAAACAAATGGCATGTCAAGCTGCTGTTTTCCTTTAGTCAGGGTGTGGCAAAAGGGGCATGGCAATGGTGAAAGCTCTAACCAGTGGCAACCATAATGACATACGTGCACTCATGATCTCAAAATAAACTATAAGAACAGTTCAGGCTAAGACAAAAGTAAACTTTGTGACAGCTGAACTGTCATAAACAATAGAATTCAAATTTGCACCATTCATCCACCCTGCATAAGCTATACTTATACATAGTATATGCCAATCCTAAAAGAGTGTGCTGACAAGGTCACTGTTCCAGCCAAAAATACACCAAAGTTCTTACTTTCAACAAGGTCTGGTGCTGTTCTCCAAATCTGGCAGCGGAAGATGAATAGGCAATCCCAGAGACAATGCCAAAAAGGCAGATGTAAGGTAGAGATTTAGCCATATTTTTGTTGAGTGGAGTCCTCCCTATCCTTGTCTGTCCGGGCAGACAGGCAGTCTCTGGGCAGCTCCCTGTGCTCTGCTATGCCACTGCTCAGACGTACAGACTTGCCACTGTGCCGAGTTCTGGCCCAGGCTGTGTCGGACAGACATACGTGTGTGAACTTCCTCCCTTTCTCTCCCTTATTTCCTGCTCTGATTCTTCTCACTTGGTAGAACTGCCCTCCCCCACTCCCGAGAGAGCCAGTGTCTAAATCACATGCAGATGGAAAGCCTGGGAAGTGAAAGACTGGGAACGGGAAACTTTTTATTAAGCAAGAATCAGCATGATGGCAATTGTAGTGCCAGAAATGTTGTCTTTTCAACTTTTGTAATATAGTTTTGAATACTACAGTGAACTTTCACAAATGACATGAATATTAAGGTTCAGCATGAGGAGGGTAATGGTACATCTGTTCTTAATCGACTTTGTTGAGTTGGTACAGAGGTTTGTCGTTTTCCCACACATACAGCCAAAGACAGGAAGTGTGAGTTTCATCACTCGTCTACTTGGTAAATAAATAAACACTGCAGCCCAGCCTTTGACTAAGAAGTGATGGGTAGACGAGGCCTTGTTCCGGCACATTGCCCAAATTGTATTGATGTTGTGCTGCTTGATACTGACACCTGCTGTATCTTAAACATAATTGCAGCAACCGAGTTGAGACTCAGCTGCCATACTGATATGACCTTGTATCGATTTGTCCCGACCAAAATTTCGCTGGGATACAATCAGTGACATGCTGTCAGGGGAGGCAAGTGAGGCAGTGCCTCACCTGCCACCAGGTGGCTTAACCATGTGATGTTCCAAAACGAAGTAATAAAATAAAATACATTTTGATATTTCTCTTTCGGTTTATTTTTTCTATGTGATTTTGGTGTGGTTCCTGTACATTTTGATGATTTTCATGGTCAAAATTGCGGAAATTCCATGCAGCAGATGAGAAGTGAGGCAGACACAGGCGGTGCCTCCACGGCTACACACAGTGTGTATTAGGAAAGGGGCACATGCTTGTTGCCACGTGGAAAAGGCAGGTCTTGAGGCAGCAAGTACCTCGGCCTCAAGGTAGGGGGCGATACATTGTCAACTTGCATTTCAATGGCTCAGCAGTGCTCTGACTCGCCACACTGGGAGAAGTGGGGGCGCTCAAGCTAGCAGACACAGGTCTCTGCAGCGGAAGCCAGCATTTTTTTCTTTTCTTTTTTTTTTAACTGTATTTATAACAAACATGGCATTTTTATTAGAGTAAGCCAGCGTTTGTGGGTGTTTTTTGTCAGATGCAAAAATATTGTTTTGATTGATTGATTGATAGATACTTTTATTAGTGGATTGCACAGTTCAGTACATATTCCGTACAATTGACCATTAAATGGTAACACCCGAATAAGTTTTTCAACTTGTTTAAGTCGGGGTCCACGTTAATCAATTCATGGTTCAATTTCTTGTAATGAAATTTAATTAAATGAATGTTTCTGCCAATATGGAGGATTATATACTGTATCCAAGATGAAATACTTATCTAAACTGGACTTTAAGACAAAATGAATGCAATCATACAAAGTACGTTTTCATGGAGGATAGCTATTGCTGCTTCAGATACAAATACAGAAAGGTAAATTACACTCACAATACTTGATTTATTTTGTTAAAAGCAAATAGGACCAAAAAGTATAACTATTTAATAACAACTTTATCAAATACTTTTTGGACCCATTTATCATATCATAATGTCCTTATGATAAAGTTTTTATGAAAGCGAATAACTCCCTTTTTTTTTTCCTGTTACTCTAATGTGCAACCTAAATCAACAATGACAAGAGCTGCACATATGACTTTAAAGAACTACTGAAATTAGATGTTCTTATTCAAACAGGGATAGCAGGTCCATTTTATGTGTCATACTTGATCATTTCGCAATATTGCCATATTTTTGCTGAAAGGATTTAGTAGAGAACATCCACAATAAAGTTCGCAACTTTCGGTGCTAAGACAAAAGCCCTGCCTCTACCGGAAGTCGCAGACGATGACGTCGCAAGTGTGGGGGCTCCTCACATATTCACATTGTTTATAATGAGAGCCTCCAACAAAAAGTGCTATTCGGACCGAGAAAACGACAATTTCTCCATTAATTTGAGCGAGGATGAAAGATTCGTGTTTGAGGATATTGATAGCGACGGACTAGAAAAAAACAAAAACAAAAAACACGATTGGGACGGATTCCGATGTTTTTAGACACATTTAATAGGATAATTCAGGAAAATCCCTTATCTTTCTATTGTGTTGCTAGTGTTTTAGTGAGTTTAATAGTACCTGATGGTCGGAAGGGTGTCTCCACGGGTGTCGACGGCAGCTATGGACGACACAAGCTCAGCTTTTCTCCGGTAAGAAGCGACTTTTTAACCACAATTTTCTCACCGAAACCTGCTGGTTGACATTCCGTCTTGATTCATGCTCGCTTGACCGCGCTCTGATCCATAGTAACGTTTCACCTCCAGGAATTTTAAACAAGGAATCACCGTGTGTTTGTGTGGCTAAAGGCTAAAGCTTCCCAACTCCATCTTTCTACTGTGACTTCTCCAATATTAATTGAACAAATTGCAAAAGATTCAGCTACACAGATCTCCAAAATACTGTGTAATTATGCCGTTTAAGCAGACGACATTTAGCTGTGTGTGTGTGCAGCCCTCATACTTCCTAAAAACCCCGTGACGTCTTGCGTACATGTCATCATTACACGACGTTTCCAAGACGAAACTCCCGGAAAATTTAAAATTGTAATTTAGTAAACTAAAATGGCCGTATTGGCATGATTTGCAATGTTAATATTTCATCATTGATATATAAACTATCAGACTGTGTGGTGGGTAGTAGTGGGTTTCAGTAGGCCTTTAAGTAAAAAAAAAAAAAAGAAAAAAAAAGAAAAGAAAGTATGTATTCCTCACCTGGTGTTTAGTTCACCGCACGTCACTGGATACACTCTAGCCCAGTGGTTCTCAACCTTTTTTCAGTGATGTACCCCCTGTGAACATTGTTTTTGATTCAAATACCCCCTAATCAGAGCAAAGCATTTTTGGTTGAAAAAAAGAGATAAAGAAGTAAAATACAGCACTATGTCATCTGTTTCTGATTTATTAAATTGTATAACAGTGCAAAATATTGCTCATTTGTAGTGGTCTTTCTTGAACTATTTGGAAAAAAAGATATAAAAATAACTAAAAAATTGTTGAAAAATAAACAAGTGATTAAATTATAAATAAAGATTTCTACACATAAAAATAATCATCAACTTAAAGTGCCCTCTTTGGGGATTGTAATAGAGATCCATCTGGATTCATGAACTTCATTCTAAACATTTCTTCACAAAAAAAGAAATCTTTAACATCAATATTTATGGAACATGTCCATAAAAATCTATCTGTCAACACTGCATTGATGTATTTTTTTTCACAGTTAATTAAATTACATACATACTTTTTTGAAGTATTATTTAATAAATATATTTATAAAGGATTTTTGAATTGTTGCTATTTTTATAATTAAAAAAAAAAAATCTCACATACCCCTTGGCATACCTTCAAGTATCCCCAGGGGTAGGCGTACCCCCATTTGAGAACCACGGTCCTAATCCTACCAAAGAAAAGGGGTGGGTTGTGGGGGGACCACGTGTCTTTTCGTGTCGTCCTCGCCAGCTTCAGGTCCTAAAGGGCTGTCAAAGTACACCAACCTGTTGGAATACCTACTCAGACTCCTTTTGTCCATGTGAGGTGCATGATTTATGATTTACAATTAACTTATAGGGAGCAATTAAGGAAGGGAAGAAACAGCAGACCACTCAATGATGTTTCCTGTTATTTCTTGTAAGGCAGTGGTTCAAAAACAAAGTGCAACCAACATGTTCTTTGGTTGAATTATCCGTAGGTTACCTGGTACTTTGGCTGTTGTTTTTTAACACAAGTCCAATAATTAAAGCATGTACAACCAACCCCTACTTTGTGTTGCTGCTGTATCTGGGCAGTCGGCATGTGTGCAATACCATGGTGCCATAGTGATTTCAAGAGATTAATTGTGTTACCATAGTATTTTACATATCCTACAAACAGAGAGCGACTTACTAGGAACATCACTGTCTTTGCAAAAGCCTGTTTCCACACAATGGACCGCAGTGGTGGCTTATTCATTTCTCACCCACCAGCTTCGCTTCAGATATCTTTAACGTCTTTATGTATTTAAAAGTGCTAAAAACTATTTTTTTTATAAAGCCTGCAGATATAGCCAATGTTTTCTTTTTCAGTATCGATAAAATCGATACATTACCTTTTTAAACAATGCCAGATCAATATATACCTTCTCCTTGTTAGAATAATCATATATATATATAAATTATCACACAACTTTAGTATGCTTAAAGTCTGTTGCTATAGTTATTAGCTATTGTGATCAAGTTGCATTTGTTCTATCTGTGGAAGGACAAAACTTCTTGCCTCAGCCAAAGATGTTATCTTTGTTTTAGCCTGCTAACAGCCAAGGACTTCAGAGACCTCAACAAAGATAAGATGACAGCACGCAGACGAAGCAAAAACAAGGAAATCACAAGGCCCTCAGCACATTCCGTTACGGATTGTGCGTACTGGACCTACTTTGCATAATATATGTGACCACTCCTTTTAGAGGTGGCCACAGTGACTGTGGAACTCCTGAGTGAATAGAGGGACGCGGGAGCTGTACCTTGGAGCGTAAGGCGAGACTGTGACTAAGTGTGCAGCTCCATGCGTTCTCCTCATGAGCTAAATTGAACTCTGTCTCTGCATGGTTCCTTGCTTCTTGTCTGATTAATAGATGTCATCAGTGTTTGAACCTGACATCTTCTATTGACACAGAAGCTATTCACTGAGAACTTTGATGAACATTACCATGCATTTAAAGTATTACAAACTGAGAGAACTGTTAGAAACCATTTGATATTCAAAACTCATATGGCTCTGCAGATGGAAATTTGTACATCAAACCATCATTTATGTTGTTTTTTTTAATCTGACTGGATGGGACAAACCAAAAAAATGTTCTTGGAAATTAAGTGTTTATATTCGATTTTTGTGTGTATCATTTTATTGTAACATATTCAATTTAGTATTAAAGAAGAAACTCTAAAAACGTGTTAAGAACTTAACTATTTTGTAAAATGTTATTTTAACTCTGTAGAATGTGGAGCTATATAAACCCTGAAAAAGTGTTAACTTGCTTAGTTTCGCTTAGTGTTAATTTAACCGAGTTTGGTGAATTAAAAAAAAATATTTTGACATAATGTTAATGACAACTCACAATTCACAAAGTTTTAATTTAACCCAGTCTGGTGATTTAAAGAAGTACTCTGACATACCGTATTTCCTCGAATTGCCGCAGGGCATATAATATGCGCCTGCTTTGAATTACTGCCGGGTCAAAGTCGATTCGCAAAATAATTAGCGCATGCTTAGTATTACCGCCTGGTCAAACTCGTGACGTTACGAGTGACACGTCCCTGTCATCATTTTCAAAAAGGAGGCGGCTGATTTCAATACCGGTAACTTGAAATCGCAGAAAGGGAAGAAGTTTAAGAGCTATTCAGTAGGATTTAAGGTCCAAGCTTACATCACACTCAAATTTTTACTGCATGCCTTTGGTTAGTGCCGGAGTGAGAAGAGGTTTTAAAATAATTAGCGCATGCTTACTTTTACCGCATGCCTTTGGTAAGCGCAGGAGTGAGATGTTTTAAATTAATTAGCGCCCCGGCGGCAATTCAAGGAAATACGGTATGTGTTAATGACAACTCACAAAGTGTTTATTTAACCCAGGTTGGTGAGTTAAAGAAGGAACTCGGACATAGGGTTAAATGATTAACTATTGTGAAAATGTTAGTTTAACTCTGAAAAGTGTGGCGCTATATAAACCCTTTTAAAGAGTTAAAATCAATTTTGTGGGAGTCAATTCAACATTCCATTTTTTGCTGTGTATATATGTTGATGCACTTATGGCAGCATTTACAGCCTCAATTCTTTTTGGATACAATGCCACAAGCTTGGCTTACCTATGAATGGGCAGTTTAACCCATTCCTCTTTGCAAATTTCTCTTTGCAGCACCTCTCAAGCTCCATCAGGTTGAATGGGAATTGTTTGTTTTCATCCAGGATGTCTCTGTACATTGCTGCATTCATCTTGGTCTAGTCAGGGAGGTGACCAAGAACCTGATGGCCACTCTGTCAGAGATGCAGCATTCCCCTGTGGAGAGAGGAGAACTTTACAGCCAACCATCTGTGTAGCAATTCAGCAATCGGGCCTGTATGGTACACTGGCAGTTCGGATGCCATTTCTTTGTAAAAAGTTTTTGTACGTGTGAACGTACAAACCCCGTTACCATATGAGTTGGGAAATTGTGTTAGATGTAAATATAAACGGAATACAATGATTCTCAAATCCTTTTTAAACCATATTCAGTTGAATATGCTACAAAGACAACATTTTTGATGTTCAAACTGATAAACATTTTTTTTTTTTTAATAATCATTAACTCTAGAATTTGATGCCAGCAACATGTGACAAAGAAGTTGGGAAACGTGGCAATAAATATCAATCAATCAATGTTTACTTATATAGCCCTAAATCACTAGTGTCTCAAAGGGCTGCACAAACCACTACGACATCCTCGGTAGGCCCACATAAGGACAAGGAAAACTCACACCCAGAGGGACGTCGGTGACAATGATGACTATGAGAACCTTGGAGAGGAGGAAAGCAATGGATGTCGAGCGGGTCTAACATGATACTGTGAAAGTTCAATCCATAATGGATCCAACACAGTCGCAAGAGTCCAGTCCAAAGCGGATCCAACACAGCATCGAGAGTCACGTTCACAGCGGAGCCTGCAGGAAAACATCCCAAGCGGAGGCGGATCAGCAGCACAGAGATGTCCCCAGCCGATACACAGGCGAGCAGTACATGGCCACCGGATCGGACCGGACCCCCTCCACGAGGGAGAGTGGGACATAGGAGAAAAAGAAAAGAAACGGCAGATCAACTGGTCGAAAAAGGGAGTCTATTTAAAGGCTAGAGTATACAAATGAGTTTTAAGGTGAGACTTAAATGCTTCTACTGAGGTGGCATCTCGAACTTTTACCGGGAGGGCATTCCAGAGTACCGGAGCCCGAAATGAAAACACTCTATAGCCCGCAGACTTTTTTTGGGCTTTACATATAAATACTGATATAATTGAGGAATGCTCATCAAACACTTATTTGGAACATCTCACAGGTGTGCAGGCTAATTGGGAAAAGGTGGGTGCCAAGATTGGGTATAAAAACAGCTTCCATAAAATTCTCAGTCCTTCACAAGAAAGGATGGGGCGAAGTACGCCCCTTTGTCCACAACTGCGTGACCAAATAGTTTAAGAACAACGTTTCTCAAAGTGCAATTGCAAGAAATTTAGGGATTTCAACATCTACGGTCCATAATATCATCTAAAGGTTCAGAGAATCTGGAAAAATCACTCTACTTAAGCGACATGGCCGGAAACCGTAACCTTCGATCCCTCAGATGGCACTGTATCAAAAACCGACATCAATCACTTAAAATATCACCACATGGGCTTAGGAACACTTCAGAAAAACACTGTCACTAAATACAGTTTGTCGCTACATCTGTAAGTCCAAGTTAAAGCTCTATTTTGCAAAGAGAAAGCCATTTATCAACAACATCCAGAAACGCCGCCGGCTTGTCTGGGCACGAGATCATCTAGGATGGACTGATGCCAAGTGAAAAAGTGTTCTGTGGTTTGACGAGTCCATTTCAAATTGTTTTTGGAAATATTCAACATCGTCTCAGCCCGACCAAAGGGGAGGCAAACCATCCAGACTGTTATCGATGCAAAGTTCAAAAGTCAGCATCTATGATGGTATGGGGGTGCATTAACTTACACATCTGTGAAGGCACCATTAATGCTGAAAGGTACATACAGGTTTTGGAACAACATATGCTGCCATCTAAGCGCCGTCTTTTTCATGGACGCCCCTGCTTATTTCAGCAAGACAATGCCAAGCCACATTCAGCTAGTGTTACAACAGGGCGGATTTATTAAAAAAAAGTGCGGGTAATTTCCTGGCTCGCCTGCAGTGCAGACCTGTCTCCCATCAAAAATGTGTGGCGCATTATGAAGCATAAAATATGACAGCGGTGACCCCGGACTGTTGAATGACTGAAGCTCTACATAAAACAAGTATGGGAAAGAATTCCACTTTCAAAGCTTCAACAATTAGTTTTCTCAGTTCCCAAACGTTTATTGAGTGTTGTTAAAAAAAAAGGTGATGTAACACAGTGGTGAACGTGCGCTTTCCCAACTACGTCACTTCCTGTTCATGAGAAAAGGACGCAAAAGAAAAAGGCTCCGCTTTTGCTACCGGAGTTTTTGTTTAGTCTGAAGATTTTGACAACTGATTTGCGATTAAAGCCACAGGAGAGTCATTGGGCATCTTTGACCTGATTTTGGTCAGTTGAAAGGCACTGATACGCTGAAACAAGGCAAGTTGGAAGAGATGTTTGCCTCAAGCCATTGGCGCCTTACCGCAGTTCAAGCGGTTGCCTAGCAACCAAAAGCTACGGCGAGTTTACAGCTGTTTTAAAGTGCTTCCAACGTCGCAGAGTGTTATAAGTGGAGAGACTAACACCTCAAATTGATCTGTGGACAACGCAAGGTACGCATTGTTGGAACAAACAAGTTAAACGTGCTGCAAGTTGCTAAAGTAACTGCCGTTTAAGACACAAGAGGCACTGACGTCATCGATCTGCCGCGATGCCTAAAGGTAAAGGGAAGATTGAAAGCCCGAAACCTTCGGTGTCAGCAGACACAGGACACAACTGGGACCAAGACTTGAGACTGGACACAGGACATGATGGGAATAAAGAAGGGGTAATACTAAAATTACTCCATGAATTGAAAGAAGAAATAAAAAAATATCTGTTAAAAGCAATAACAGAACACAATCAAGATGTGAAAAGTCTGCAGCAGAATATAGAAAGTCTGCAAACTCAAATCATCACCACAAAAAATGAAGTCTCTGATATGTGCCAACAAATGAAGATTTTTCAAGAAGAAATGCGCCAACAAATGAAGACCCTTCAAGAAGAAAACTACATGCAGTGGAATATCATAGATGAAATGGAGCAGGATAAATGAATGAATGATATCATCGTGACAGGGCACCGAATTAAACCAAGATCCTATGTGAAAGCTGTGAATAATGAAGGTGAACCAGATGAAATGGATCTTGTCTTAGCAGAACAGCAAGTGGTCAACTTCCTGCAATCAAAGGAAATTGAAATCGACATTAATACCATCGAAACATGCATCCCACTGAACTGAAGAGACAAAGCCAAACCAGTCGTGCTTGTGAAACTCGTAAATAGAAAATCTAAAATGGCATTGCTGTGACAGGGAAAGAAGCTGAAGGGAACAAATGTGTACATGAATGAACATCTCACTAAACGTAATGCTGGAATCGCCAAGAAAGCACGCGACTTGAGAAAGCAGGGAAAAATCCAGGGAACTTGGAGCGCCAACTGTAAAATCTACATCAAGCTGAATGGAGGTCCAGAAGCAAGAGTACTTGTTATCAATGATATCAAGGACCTGGACAAATTTTAAGTTTACACAGCTTCCACAACAACGATGATAATGGACTCTGACAGAAAACAAGCACCTAAATTCAACATCAACACTACTACGCTGCAAGGGACGACTAAAAAAGAAGAACTAGATTCAGGATTGCATCCATCTACACTTATAGAGATTATTGAAACGACATCAAAGATTGTTGAACAACGAAACATGGAACTACAAAATTTCTGCAAAAAAGATCACAAAAACCAGGATTTGGAAAACGATATAGATCCAGATTAAAAATGTTTTCCCCACATCAGTAATAATTGTTTTTATTACACAGATGAGCAATACAATAGTATCATTAAAAGTGATAACATTTTGTCAATTATCTATTTTAATAGCAGATGCTTGTATGCAAACTAACACAACATTAAGAACTTTTTGGAACACAGCAACGAACCCTTCAAAGTGATCGCCGTCACAGAAACATGGATTGATGATAAAAAAAGGAATAGATTTTGATCTGGAAGGATATGAACTAAACTACATCAACAGAACCAACAAAAATGGAGGAGGAGTAGCTGTGTATGTGATGAAGAACCTGAACTACAAAGTGGTAGAAAACATGTAATTTGCTATAGATAATATCTTAGAATGTATTACCATTGAAATATGTCTGGAAAATAGCAAAAACATAGTAATCAGTTGTATATACAGATCACCTAAGTCAAGTATAGAAACATTTGAAGAATGGATGAAGGCAACTTACAGAGAATGGTAAAAAAATAATTTTCTTATGCGGTGACTTTAATATTGACTTATTGAACCCTAACAAGCAAAAGTCTATTGATGACTTCATTGATACAATGTACAGCATCAGTTTATATCTTAAAATCACAAAGCCAAGCAGAATCACAGGACACTGTGCCACGCTTATTGATAATATTTTTACCAATGATTTTGATAATAACACTACAAGTGGTCTACTTATAACCGACGTTAGTGATCATCTGCCAATTTTTACAATATATGATGGAAACTGCAAAAAGAACATGGAAGACAAAAGGACATTTCGAAGACTGCACGCAGAAGAGGATGATTGCTTTCAAAATGGAGCTACAAAAGCAAGATTGGGACAATGTGTAGAATGAAAAAGAGGTTGATGAAGCATATGAACATTTCTTAAACAAGTTCATAATACGTTATGACAAACATTGTCCATGGAGACAACTCAGTAGTAAACAGAGAAAGAATAATCAACCATGGATGACAAAAGGATTAAATAATGCTTGTAAGAAGAAGAATATACTATATAGAAAATGTATAGTACAAAGAACTACAGAGGCAGAAGTTAAGTACAAAAAGTATAAAAACAAGTTAACAAACATACTACGATCATGTAGAAAAGAATATTACAGTGAATTATTGGACAGGAACAAAAATAATATGACAGCAACATGGGGCATTCTCAATAGCATTATTAAAAATGGCACTAAGAGGGATTACCCCAAATATTTCTTAGACGGAAATAAACATAATGACAACATAAAGGAAGTAGTTGACAGCCTTAATAAGTACTTTGTAAATATTGGACCAAAATTGGAAGAAAGGATTCCAGACCCAGTTTCAATTGAGGACTATAATGATACCATAGAGCGAAATCCCAACTCCATGTTCCTCAGAAATGTGACACAGGGGGAAATAGTTAAAATCGTGAAAAAATGTAAATCATAGACTTCAACTGATTGTAACGGAATTGATATGGAAACGATAAAAAAGGTTATTGTTGAGATCTCAGGACCATTAATGTATATTAGTAACCTATCATTTCAAACATGTACATTTCCAAACAAAATGAAAATAGCTAAAGTTGGACCAATTTATAAGACTGGAGATAAACATCTATTTACAAATTATAGACCTGTTTCTTTACTTCCACAATTTTCTAAAATCATTGAAAAAATTTTCAAAAACAGATTAGAGAGTTTCATAAATAAAAATAGAATACTCGAAGAGAACCAATACAGAGCTAATGTTTCAACTTCGATGGCTTTAATTGAAATTACAGAATAAATTACCAATGCAATAGATAGTAAAAAAATATGCGGCAGCAGTGTTTATGGATCTAACTAAAGCATTTGACACAATTAATCACAATATTTTAATCAAAAAAGTAGAACGATATGGCATCAGAGGGTTAGTCTTAAACTGGATAAGAAGTTATCTAACGAACAGGAAACAATACGTGAAGCTAGGCGAACACACTTCTACAATGCTAAATATATCCTGTGGTGTACCTCAGGGATCAATACTAAGACCTAAATTATTCAATCTCTATATAAATGACATTTGTAAAGTTACAAGAGATTTAAAGTTAGTATTATTGCAGATGATACAACAGTGTTTTGTTCAGGAGAGAACACACAGAAGATAATACAAATAATAACAGAAGAAATGAACACATTAAAAAAATGGTTTGACAAAAACTGACTATCATTGAAACTCAGTAAAACTAAGATAATGCTATTTGGCAACAGTAGAAGAGAAAGTCAAACACAAATACAAATAGACGGAATAGAAATTGAAAGAGTAAATGAAACCAAATTTCTAGGTATAATGATTGATGATAAATTGAACTGGAAATCTCATGTAAAAAATATACAACATAAAGTAGCAAGAAACACGTCAATATTGAATAAAGCCAAATATTTTCTAGACCAAAAATCACTTTATATTCTCTACTGCTCAATAGAGTTACCATATCTGAGTTACTGTGTAGAAATATGGGGAAATAATTACAAAAGTACACTTCATTCACTAACAGTGTTACAAAAAAGATCAGTTAGAATAATACATAATGTTGGATATAGAGAACATACAAACCCTTTTTTTTTACTGAATCAAAGACACTGAAATTCCACAACATAGTGAAATTGCAAACCGCTAAAATTATACACAAAGCAAACTATAACCTGCTTCCCAAAACTATACAACAATTATTCTCAACAAAAGAGGAAAAATATAATCTTGGAGAAAAATCTAATTTAAAACATTTGTATGCACGTACAACACTTAAGACCTTCAGTATATCAATATGTGGAATTAAATTATGGAATGTACTAATACGATCCACTTCAAGAAACTCTTCAAACTGGAAGTGTTTACAAAGTACAAAAAAGAAGAACCATGATAAACATTCTAAATGTATTCACCCATTCATTCTCAAAATAATCTTACTTATCTCATCGTATGGAATAAAACTTACTTCACCAATTATTTATTTATTTTTATTGTGTTTACTTATGGAGTATATTGTGAATACATTGAGAACAGGAAGTGAACAAAAGTTTTAGCAACTGTTATGTAAAAGAAAAGGGGAAGGATTAAATGAGCTCTGATTCTTCCTACTCCTTTTCGAACATGTTGAAAAGAGAAACTGGAAATTGTGTTGTATCATGTATGCTTGCATGTTCGAAATAAACTCAAACTCTACTTTGGCACGTGTTGCAGCCATGAAATTCTAAGTTAATTATTATTTGCAAAAAAAACAAAGTTTATGAGTTTAAACATCAAATCTTGTCTTTGTAGTGTATTCAATTGAATATGGGTTGAAAACGATTTGCAAATCATTGTATTCCGTTTGTATTTACATCTAACGCAATTTCCCAACTCAAATTGAAACGGGGTTTGTACAAAATGAATGCAGATGATATTGTGATCTAAGAGTATGTACATATGAAGGAAAAGCAGGAAATCACAAAAAAAAACTTTCTAAAACTATGGAGTCTGTTTCCAAATGTCTTCACAACTCATGTGTCTTAATTCAAATGTTAAAGACAGAGTAGATGTTTTCACAACGAGGAAATCCAATTTACCATATCCTGATGTGCCTGTGTATCATTTTAGAGTCACAATTTACTTTTAAAAAGCATGCCATGAAAGTAATTTGCGTTGCTTAACTAAATCTTACTAATTTTAGGTATATCAGACAGAGTTTAAACAAGGATGGTGTTAGATTACGCACACTGCTCTGAGCCACCTTTAAAGCAGCAGGGGAGCTATGCAAGGCTACGCTTTGTTGATTTTAGCTCTGCGTTCAAAACCATCCTCCCCCACAGACTGGTGCTCAAACTGACGGGGCTGGGACTGTCTTCCTGCATCTGCCACTGGATCCTGGACTTCCTGACAAATCGCTCTCAAAGGGTGAGATAAGGCTCCCACCTCTTAGCATCCATCAGCATCAGCACTGGCTCCCCCCAGGGCTGCGTGCTAAGCCCCCTACACTACACCCTCTATAGTAATGACTCCACCCATGCTCATGCCAGCAATACCACTATTAAATTTGCAGATGACACCACAGTGGTGGGACTCATTTCTGGGAGGGATGAGTCTGCCTACAGAAATAAAGTGGAGCGGCTGACTGGGTGGTGCAGGGATAACCTGGTCCTTATTACCACCAAGACGAAGGAGCTGATCATGGATTTCCCGGAAGAAAAAAATGAGAAACATCCAACCGCTGTACATCAATGGGGACTATGTGAAAGGGTCTCTAACGTCAGGTTTCTGGGGATCCAGATCAAGGAAGACCTGTCGTGGAGTATGAACACCTCAGTGACCATCAAAAGGGCCCAGCAGAGACTTTACTTTCTGAGACTCTTCAAAAAGAACCACCTGTCACAAAAACTGCTTGTGTCCTTTTATCGCTGCTCCATAGAGAGTGTGCTGACATACTGCATGTGTGTATGGTATGCCAGCTCCACGGTGGCAGAGAGAAACACACTTCAGAGGATCATAAAAACTGCCATGAAGATCACCGGCTGCTCTCTGCCCTCCCTAGATGAACTGTACAGTGTCAGGTGCCTCAAAAAGACCCAAAACATCATAAGGGACCCATCTCACCCCGGACATAAACTTTTTGAACTGCTGCCCTTGGGCAGGAGGTACAGGACAATAAAATGTCGGACAAACAGATCTAAGAACACTTTTTACCCGAAAGCAATAGTGTCGTTGAACACAAGACAATAATGACTGTGCATGTGAGCTGTGTGTTTGGTATTTGTATGTATTTGTATCCATGTATCTATGTTCTTATGTTTTTAAGTGTTATTATGAATTTGCAATAAATTAGTTTTTGCTGCGATTAGGTGGCGACTTGTCCAGGGTGTACCCCGCCTTCCGCCCAATTGTAGCTGAGATAGGCGCCAGCGCCCCCCGCGACCTCAAAAGGGGATAAGCCGTAGAAATGGATGGATGGATTAGTTTTTGTTTACAATTTCATTGTACAATGTACAATGACAATAAAGATATAGTCTATTCCAGGGGTGTCAAACTCAAATACAGAGTGGGCCAAAATTCTAAACTGAACAAAGCCGCGGGCCAAAGTTGAACAACTTAACATTTTAATAGGGACCCAAACAAGTTTTGTATTGAATATTGAACAAGCAAGGCTTATATAACTTTATAGTGACTGGCAAAATAGAGTTTTGTTGGTAGTGGGGGTGTATATTGTAGCGTCCCGGAAGAGTTAGTGCTGCAAGGGGTTCTGAGTATTTGTTCTGTTGTGTTTATGTTGTGTTACGGTGCTGATGTTCTCCCGAAATGTGTTTGTCATTCTTGTTTGGTGTGGGTTCACAGTGTTAAAGTTGTTTATACGGCCACCCTCAGTGTGACCTGTATGGCTGTTGACAAAGTATGCCTTGCATTCACTTGTGTGTGTGTGTAGAAGCGACATATAATACGTGACTGGGCTGGCACGCTGTTTGTATGGAGGAAAAGCGGACGTGACGACAGGTTGTAGAGGATGCTAAAAGGGGATAAACTAGATCCGCCTCCTCAAACAACCGCATAGTTCCCCTCAAGAAAAATGCTTTCAGCCATTCGGGCTTCTCAGTAAGGGCAATCCAGTTTTTGAACATTATCCCTTCTCATATACGCTATGTTGATACATTAAGGCAGTGATTCTCAAATGGGGGTACGCGTACCCCTGGGGGTACTTGAAGGTATGCCAAGGGGTACGTGAGATTTTTTTTTAAATATTCTAAAAACAGCAACAATTCAGAAAAACCTTTATAAATATATTTATAGAATAATACTTAAAAAATATGAATGTAAGTTAATAAACTATGAAAAGAAATGCAACAATGCAATATTCAGTGTTGACAGCTAGATTTTTTGTGGACATGTTCCATAAATATTGATGTTAAAGATTTCTTTTTTTGTGAAGAAATGTTTAGAATTAAACATTGATTGATTGATTGATTATAATTAAGTTCATGAATCCAGATGGATATCTATAACAATCCCCAAAGAGGGCACTTTAAGTTGATGATTACTTCTATGTGTAGAAATCTTTATTTATAATTGAATCAACAAATTTTTTGTTATTTTTATATCTTTTTTTTACAATTAGTTCAAGAAAGACCACTACAGATGAACAATATTTAGCACTGTTATACAATTTAATGAATCAGAAACTGATGACATAGTGCTGTATTTGACTTTTTTATCTCTTTTTTTCAACCAAAAATGCTTTGCTCTGATTAGGGGTGTACTTAAATAAAAAAAATGTTCACAGGGTACATCACTGAAAAAAGGTTGAGAACCACTGCATTAAGGCAATTTAAAAACATGCTAAAATCATGGCTACTTGAGAATCAGACTTGTGAACATCATCATTACTGCATTCCATTTTGCTGCTTTGTTCTTCTTCTCTGCTGCAGTGTAGCCATGCCTGTGTACAAGTGTTCATGGTGCTTAATGTATAGTGCCTGTGCTGAATGTTGCCGTAGATATGTGTGACATAATAATCAATTGGTTTACTATTTACTAAGCTCTTAACGATTGTTCTTTTAATGGTATATTGTTTGCTCCTGGCGATCTACAGCTTGCCCAGGAATTATGGTTGGAAACTAGCTTTGTAGCTAAAATGTGTGCATTTATTGCAATGTTGATCAATGTGCGTTGTCCCTGTTCAAATAAAATAATATAATAAATAAATAAACATTGACATATATGCTCAAAACTATCAATCAATCTTCCAATCAACGTTTATTTATATAGCCCTAAATCACAAGTGTCTCAAAGGGCTGCATAAGTCACAACGACATCCTCGGTTCAGATCCCACATAAGGGAAAGGAAATACTCACAACCCAGTGGGATGTCAATGTGAATGACTATGGACCACAGATGTGGGTGACCCCCCCCCAGTGGAGACCTGATGCAATGGGTGGGTCTAGCATAATATTGTGAAAGTCCAGTCCCTAGTGGATCTAACATAATAGTGAGAGTCCAGTCCATAGTGGGGGGCCAGCAGGAGACCATCCCGAGAGGAGACGGGTCAGCAGCGTAGAGATGTCCTCAACCGATTCACCCTGGGTCCCAACTCTGGACAGCCATCACTTCATCCATGGCCACCGGACCTGTGCCCTCCCTTCCACAAGAGAAAGGGGGGCAGAGTAAGAAAGAAAAGAAATGGCAGCTCAACTGGTCTAAAAGGGGGTCTATTTAAAAGGCTAGAGCAGGGGTCGGGAACCTTTTTGGCTGAGAGATTTTAAAATGTATTTCCATGAGAGCCATATCATATTTTGTAACATTGAATAGAACTAAATGCGTGCATTTTTTAAGTGAAACCAACATTTTTTGAGTATAATAAGTCTGTAATTATTTTTAATAACATTGTTATTTTTTGAACAGGTGCGGTTGAAACGGATGGATGGATTAAAATGCATGAAGAATGTTTTATATTTTGAACGTTATTTTTAACATCGTGATTACCAGCGGAATTATTCATTACTTATCGTGTTAAGCAATGTCAGCTAAGATTTATCCGGGAGCCAGATGCAGTCATCAAAAGAGCCACATCTGGCTCTAGAGCCATAGGTTCCCTACCCCTGGGCTAGAGTATACAATTTAGTTTTAAGATGGGACTTAAATGCTTCTGCTGTGCATTTCAGATTACTGGAGCCCAAATAGAAAACGCTCTATAGCCAGCTGACTTTTTTTGGGCTCTGGGAATCACTAATAAGCCAGAGTTCTTTGAACGCAGATTTCTTGCCGGGACATATGGTACAATACAATCGGCAAGATAGGATGGTGCTGGACCGTGTAGTATTTTATACGTAAGTAGTAAAACTAGCAAAATATCCTATTTTTCTGACTATAAGGCACACTTAAAATCCAGTGCACCTTAAACCCCGGTGCGCCCTATGTACGGCATAATTCTGGTTGTGCTTACTGACCTCCTTTTGCTGGAGCCTATTCCAGCTGCACATGGGCAGAAGGCGGGGTACACCATGGACAAGTCGCCACCTTTGATGCACATTTATTTTTCCACAAAACCTTTTAACTAAGCATATTTTCAGATGATATGCATTTTTACAGCATGTTTTAAAGAGAAAACTTTTTTTTTTTTAAAGACTTTTGGGTTTATTATATTCCATCCATCCATTTTCTACTGCTTGTTCCTTTTGGGGGTCACTATTTATGTGGATGGAATAGAGCCGCTCCCATTGACTCCATTGTTAGAAACAGATAAGTTAGAATTTTGCTCAAGTTTATTTACAACTCAACGACTCAGAATGTTTTTTTTTACCACTTAGAATGCATTAAAAAGCATAAGTTTTCTGGTCTGACATTAGAATTGTGAATCCATCTATCCATTTTCTAGCGCTTGTCCCTAGACAAATTAAAATAAAAAGTTCAGCTCCCCTTTAATTATTGTTCTACATCCTGTGAATGTGCTGGTACTATGCTAAAAGTGAGAAAATTAATATGTTTTGGGAAAATGGGAAACTGCAAATTTCAGCAAAAGTTGCTGGCTGGCTAATTTTACAAAACCTGGTTAAAACTTCACCATAGTAAGCCCAAAGATCCACGTGTATGTTGTAAAGTTATGTTAGGGTGAGCTTTATTATTTGGGTTTAGGGGGCCCCGTCATGGGGCCCGGCCCCGGCACAGCTCTGACTTTTTCCGCCACTGGTTACACCCTACAGTTTTTCATTGTTAAACCGTTATTCTTTTTGTGAAATGCAAAAAAGGCACATTTAACCCTTTTCCAGTGTGTATTCTACAGTGTGTATTCTACCAGTGAAGTTGGCACGTCGTGTAATTCGTAAATAAAAACAGAATACAATGATTTGCAAATCCTGTTTAACCTATATTCAATTGAATAAACTGCAAATACAATATATTTAATTTTCGAACTGAGAAACAACATTTTTTTTTTGCAAATAATCATTAACTTAGAATTTATTGGCAGCTACACGTTGCAAAAAAGTTGGCACAGGGGCATTTTTACCACTGTGTTACATGGCCTTTCCTTTTAACAACACTCAGTAAACGTTTGGTAACTGAGGAGACCACTTTTTTAAGTTTTTTGGGTGGATTTTTTTTCCCCATTCTTGCTTGATGTACAGCTTAAGTTGTTCAACAGTCCGGGGTCGCTGTTGTCCTATTTTACGCTCAAAATCAGAAATACTTTATTAATCCCCGAGGGGAAATTAAAATTTCAATGCGCCACACATTTTCAATGGTAGTCAGGTCTGGACGACAGGCAGGTCAGTCTAGTACTCGGACTCTTTTACTATGAAGCCACGCTGTTGTAACATGTAGCATGGAAATGTCTTGCTGAAATAAGCAGGGGCGTCCATGCTAATGTTGCTTGGATGGAATCATATGTTGCTCCAAAACCCGTATGTACCTTTCAGCGTTAATGGTGTCTTCACAGATGTGTCAGTTAAATTACCATTCCAATCGTTAGCTGGCGACTTGGGAGCCAACTTCAGCATTGTGTGATTCCCCAGTGGCACTTGAATGCAACATTACTTCAGCTTTGAGCTAGTCTTGTATAGAGAGAGTATGGGCAACTAAACATGGGGAACCACTAGGGGTGTGGGGAAAAAATTGATTCGAATACGAATTGAATCGTTTACGTTGTGCGATTCAGAATCGATTCTCATTTTTAAAAAATCGATTTTATTTTATTTATTTTTTTGCACAATCCAACAAACCACTACACAGCAATACCATAACAATGCAATCCAATTCCAAAACCAAACCTGACCCAGCAACACTCAGAACTGCAATAAACAGAGCAATTGAGAGGAGACACAAACACGACACAGAACAAATCAAAAGTAATGAAACAAAAATGAATATTATCAACAACAGCATCAATATTAATTATTATTTCAGCATAGCAGTGATTAAAAATCCCTCACTGACATTATCATTAGACATTTATAAAAATAATAAAAAAGAACAATAGTGTCACAGTGGCTTACACTTGCATCGCATCTCATAAGCTCGACAACACACTGTGTCCAATATTTTCACAAAGATAAAATAAGTGATATTTTTGGTTTGTTTAACAGTTAAAACAAATTTACATTATTGCAATCATCTGATAAAACATTGTCCTTTACAATTATAAAAGCTTTTTTTTTTTTAAACCTACTATTTTGCTAGCATTTCAGCAGACTGGGGTAGATCCTGCTGAAATCCTATATATTGAATAAATACGGAATCGTTTTGAATCGGAAAAATATCGTTTTTGAATCGAGAATCGAATCGAATCCAAAAAAAATCGATATATTATCGAATCGTGACCCCAAGAATCGATATTGAATCGAATCGTGGGACACCCAAAGATTCACAGCCGCAGGAACCACATTGGTACCTAAAACCTGCGTGGCTGTGGCCAGAATCTTGCAATTTAGTTTTTACATTATTTTATGATGAAATAAACCAAAATAATACATGTAAATATAGTCCAGCTCATAAACTTACAGGAAAACATGCTTTTATGTACAAACCCCGTTTCTATATGAGTTTGGAAATGGTGTAAGATGTAAATCTAAACGGAATACAATGACTTGCAAATTTTTTTCAAACCATATTCAATTGGATGCACTACAAAGACAACATATTTTATGTTCAAACTCATAAACTTTATTTTTCTTTTGCAAATAATAATTGACTTAGAATTTCATGGCTGCAACATGTGCCAAAGTAGTTGGGAAAGGGCATGTTCACCACTGTGTTACATCACCTTTTCTTTTAACAACACTCAATAAACGTTTGGGAACTGAGGAAACTAATTGTTGAAGCTTTGAAAGTGGAATTCTTTCCCATTCTTGTTTTATGTAGAGCTTCAGTCGTTCAACAGTCCGGGGTCTCGCTGTCGTATTTTACGCTTCATAATGCGCCACGCATTTTCGATGGGAGACAGGTCTGGACTGCAGGCGGGCCAGGAAAGTACCCGCGCTCTTTTTTTACGAAGCCATGCTGTTGTAACACGTGCTGAATGTGGCTTGGCATTGTCTTGCTGAAATAAACAGGGGTGTCCATGAAAAAGACGCCGCTTAGATGGCAGCATATGTTGTTCCAAAACCTGTTTGTACCTTTCAGCCTTTAATGGTGCCTTCACAGATGTGTAATAAGTTACCCATGCCTTGGGCACTAATGCACCCCCATACCATCACAGATGCTGGCTTTAGAACTTTGCATCGATAACAGTCTGGATGGTTTGCTTCCCCTTTGTTCCGGATGACACGATGTCGAATATTTCCAAAAACAATTTGAAATGTGGACTCGTCACCAACAGAACACTTTTCCACTTTGCATCAGTCCATCATATATGATCTTGGGCCCAGAGAAGCCGGCGGCGTTTCTGGATGTTTTTGATAAATGGCTTTCTCTTTGCATAGTAGAGCTTTAACTTGCACTTACAGATGTAGCGACAAACTGTATTTAGTGACAGTGGTTTTCTGAAGTGTTCCTAAACCCATGTGGTGATATCTTTTAGAGATCGATGTCGGTTTTTGATACAGTGCCGTCTGAGGGATCGAAGGTCATGGTCATTCAATGTTGGTTTCCGGCCATGCCACTTACGTGGAGTGATTTCTCCAGATTCTCTGAACCTTTTGATGATATTATGGAGCGTAGATGTTGAAATCCCTAAATTTCTTGCAATTGCACTTTGAGAAACATTGTTCTTAAACTGTTTGACTATTTGCTCGCACAGTTATAGACAAAGGCGTGTACCTCGCTCCATCCTTTCTTGTGAAATACTGAGCATTTCTTGGGAAGCTGTTTTTATACCCAATCGTGGCACCCACCTGTTCCCAATTGTGAATTGTGAATTATATTTATATAGCGCTTTTTTCTCCAGTGACTCCAAGCGCTTTACATAGTGAAACCCAATATCTTATTTTTACATTTAAACCAGTGTGGGTGGCACTGAGAGCAGGTGGGTAAATGATCTTGCCCAAGGACACAACGGCAGTGACTAGGATGGCTGAAGCGGGGATCGAACCTGCAACCCTCAAGTTGCTGGCACGGCCGCTCTACCAACCGAGCTATACCGCCCCACAGGTGTGCAATTAACCTGCACACCTGTGGGATGTTCCAAATAAGTGTTTGATGAGCATTCCTCAACTTTATCAGTATTTATTGCCACCTTTCCCAACTTCTTTGTCACGTGTTGCTGGCATCAAATTCTAAAGTTCCTGTTCACTTCCTGTTCATGAGAAAGGACGCAAAAGAAAAAGGCTCCGCTTTTGCTACCAGAGTTTTTGTTTAGTCTGAAGATTTTGACAACTGATTTGCGATAACAGCCACATGAGAGTCACCTGGCATCCTTCACCTCGTTTTGGTCAGTTGTGAGGCACTGATACGCTGAAATAAGGCAAGTTGGATGAGACGTTTGCCTCAAGCCATCGGCGCCTTACCGCAGCTCAAAGCGGTTGCCTAGCAACCAAAAACTCCGGCGAGTTTACAGCTGTTTTAAAGTGCTTCCAACGTCGCAGTGTTATAAGTTGACAGACTAACACCTCAAATTGATCTGTGAACACAAGGTACGCATTGTTGGAACAACCAAGTTAAACGTGCTGCAAGTTGCTAAAGTAACTGCCGTTTAAGACACAAGAGGCACTGACGTCATCGATCTGCCGGTATGCCAAAAGGTAAAGGGAAGACTGAAAGCCCGAAACCTTCGATGTCAGCCGACACAGGACACAACTGGGACCAGGATTTGAGACTGGACACAGGACATGATGGGGAACAAGGAGTACTACTAAAAATACTCCTTGAAATGAAAGAAGAAATTAAAGAAATAAAAAAAGATCAGAAAAAAGCAATGGAAGAACACAAACAAGATGTGAAAAGTCTGCAGCAAAATATTGAAAGTCTGCAAACTGAAATCATCACCAGAAAAAATGAAGTCTCTGATATGTGCCAACAATTGAAGACCTTTCAAGAAGATATGCGCCAACAAATGAAAACCCTTCAAGAAGAAAACTACATGCTGTGGAATATCATAGATGAAATGGAGCAGGATAAACGAATGAATGATATCATTGTGACAGGGCACCGAATTAAACCAAGATCCTATGCGAAAGCTGTGAATAATGAAGGTGAACCAGGTGAAATGGATCTTGTCTCAGCAGAACAGCAAGTGGTCAACTTCCTGCAATCAAAGGAAATTGAAATCGACAATACCATCGAAACATGCATCCCACTGAACAGAAGAGACAACAACGCTACTCCAGTCGTGCTCGTGAAATTCGTAAACAGAAAATCTAAAATGGCATTGCTGAGACAGGGAAAGAAGCTGAAGGGAACAAATGTGTACATGAATGAACATCTCACTAAACGTAATGCTGGAATCGCCAAGAAAGCACGCGACTTGAGAAAGCAGGGAAAAATCCAGGGAACTTGGAGCGCCAACTGTAAAATCTACATCTAGCTGAATGGAGGTCCAGAAGCAAGAGTAATTGTTGTCAATGACATCAAAGACCTGGACAAATTTTAAGTTTACACAGCTTCCACAACGATGATAATGGACTCTGACAGAAAACAAGCACCTAAATTCAACATCAACACTACTACACTGCAAGGGACGACTAAAAAAGACTTAGATTCAGGACTGCATCCATCTACACTTATAGAGATTATTGTAACGACATCAAAGATTGTTGAGCAAGGAAATATGGAACTACAAAACTTCTGCAACAAAGAGCACAAAAACCAGGATTTGGAAAACGATATAGATCCAGATACAATTTTTTTTCCCCACATTAGTAATAATTGTTTTTATTACACAGATGAGCAATATAATAGCAAGATTAAAAGTGACAACAAATTGTCAATTATTCATTTTATTGGAAGAAGCTTGTATGCAAACTACAACAACGTTAAGAACTTTTTAGAACACATCAACGAACCCTTCAAAGTGATCGCCATCACAGAAACATGGATTGATGATAAAAAAGGAATAGATTTTGATCTGGAAGGATATGAACTAAACTATATTAACAGAACCAACAAAAATGGAGGAGGAGTAGCTGTGTATGTGATGAAGAACCTGAACTACAAAGTGGTAAAAAACATGTCATTTGCTATCGATAATATCTTAGAATGTATTACCATTGAAATATGTCAGGAAAATAGCAAAAACATAGTAATTAGTTGTATATACCGATCACCTAGGTCAAGTATAGAAACATTTGAAGAATGGATCAAGGCAACTTACATGGACAATGGTAAAAAAATTATTTTCTTATGCGGTGACTTTAATATTGACTTATTGAACCCCAACAAGCAAAAGTTTATTGATGACTTCATTGATACAATGTACAGCATCAGTTTATATCCTAAAATCACAAAGTCAAGCAGAATCACAGGACACTGTGCCACGCTTATTGATCATATTTTTACTAATGATTTTGATAATAACACTATAAGTGGTTTATTTATAACCGACGTTAGTGATCATCTGCCAGTTTTTACAATATATGGTGGAAACTGCAAAAAGAACATGGAAGACAAAAGGACATTTCAAAGACTGCACGCAGAAGAGGATGATTGCTTTCAAAATGGAGCTACAAAAGCAAGATTGGGACAATGTGTACAATGAAGAAGAGGTTGATGAAGCATACGAACATTTCTTAAACAAGTTCATAATAATTTATGACAAACATTGTCCATGGAGACAACTCAGTAGTAAACAGAGAAAGAATAATCAACCATGGATGACAAAAGGATTAAAAAATGCTTGTAAGAAGAAGAATACGCTATATAGAAAATTTATAGTACAAAGAACTTCAGAGGCAGAAGTTAAGTACAAAAAGTATAAAAACAAGTTAACAAACATACTACGATCATGTAGAAAAGAATATTACGGTGAATTATTGGACAGGAACAAAAATAATATGACAGCAACATGGGGCATTCTCAATAGCATTATTAAAAATGGCACTAAGAGGGATTACCCCAAATATTTCTTAGACGGAAATAAACATAATGACAACATAAAGGAAGTAGTTGAAAGCTTTAATAACTACTTTGTAAATATTGGACCAAAATTGGAAGAAAGGATTCCAGACCCAGTTTCAATTGAGGACTATTATGATACCATAGAACGAAATCCCAACTCCATGTTCCTCAGTAATGTGACACAGGAGGAAATAGTTAAAATTGTGAAAAAATGTAAATCAAAGACTTCAACTGATTGTAATGGAATTGATATGGATACGATAAAAAAGGTGATTGATGAGATCTCAGGACCATCAATGTATATTAGTAACCTATCATTTCAAACAGGTACATTTCCAAACAAAATGAAAATAGCTAAAGTTGCACCAATTTATAAGACTGGGGACAAACATCTATTTACAAATTATAGACCTGTTTCTTTACTTCCACAATTTTCTAAAATCATTGAAAAACTGTTCAATAACAGATTAGAGTTTCATAAATAAAAATAGAATACTCGAAGAGAACCAATATGGATACAGAGCTAATGTTTCAACTTCAATGGCTTTAATTGAAATCACAGAAGAAATCACCAATGCAATAGATAGTAAAAAATGTGCCGCAGCAGTGTTTATGGATCTAACTAAAGCATTTGACACAATTAATCACAGTATTTTAATAAAAAAACTGGAACGATATGGCATCAGAGGGTTAGTCTTAAATTGGATAAGAAGTTATCTAACAAACAGGAAACAATACGTGAAGCTAGGCGAACACTTCTACAATGCTAAATATTTCCTGTGGTGTACCTCAGGGATCAATACAAGGACCTAAATTATTCAATCTCTATATAAATGACATTTGTAAAGTTACAAGAGATTTAAAGTTAGTATTATTGCGGATGATACAACAGCGTTTTGTTCAGGAGAGAACACACAGTGGATAATACAAATAATAACAGAAGAAATGATCAAATTAAAAAAATGGTTTGACAAAAACTGACTATCATTGAATCTCAGTAAAACTAAAATAATGCTATTTGGCAACAGTAGAAAAGAAAGTCAAACACAAATACAAATAGACGGAATAGAAATTGAAAGAGTAAATGAAACCAAATTTCTAGGTATAATGATTGATGATAAATTGAACTGGAAATGTCATGTAAAACATATACAACATAAAGTTGCAAGAAATACATCAATAATGAACAAAGCCAAATATGTTCTAGACCAAAAATCACTTTATATTCTCTACTGCTCACTAGTGTTACCATATCTGAGTTACTGTGTAGAAATATGGGGAAATAATTACAAAAGAACACTTCATTCACTAACAGTGTTACAAAAAAGATCAGTTAGAATAATACATAATGTTGGGTATAGAGAACATACAAAGCCTTTATTTATTGAATCAAAGATACTGAAATTCCACAACATAGTGGAATTGCAAACAGCTAAGATTATACACAAAGCAAACTATAACCTGCTTCCCAAGAATATACAACAATTCTTCTCAACAAAAGAAGAGAAATATAATTTTAGAGAAAAATGTAATTTAAAACATTTGTATGCACGTACAACACTTAAGACCTTCAGTATATCAGTATGTGGAATTAAATTATGGAATGGATTAAGCAATGCAATCAAACAATGTACTAATATGATCCACTTCAAGAAACTCTTCAAACTGGAAGTGTTTACAAAATACAAAAATGAAGAACCATGATAAACATTCTGATTTTACTCACCCATTCATTCTCAAAATAATCTGATTTATCTCATCGTATGGAATAAAACTTACTTCACCAATTATTTATTTATTTATTTATTTGTATTGTGATTACTTATTACTTATGGAGTATACATTGTGAATACATTGAGAACAGGAAGAGAACAAAAGTTTTAGCAACTGTTATGTAAAGAAAAGGGGTAGGATTAAATAAACTCTGCTTCTTCCTACTCCTTTTCGAACATGTTGAAAAGAGAAACTGGAAATTGTGATGTATCATGCTGTATGCTTGCATGTTCGAAATTAACTCAAACTCAAAGTTAATGATTATTTGCAAAAAAAAAAATTCTATCAGTTTGAACATCAAATAGGTTGTCTTTGTAGTGCATTCAATTGAATATGGTTTGAAAAGGATTTGCAAATCATTGTATTCCGTTTATATTTACATCTAACACAATTTCCCAACTCATATGGAAACAGAGTTTGTAGTCAAAGCAGTATATATAATAATAATAATAACTTCCTCACTGGCACTCATTGAGGGTGAACACTCCCCTTTCCCCTCCCTTATCTCTCCTGCTTGCTTCTTTGTCTTGTCTTAACTTTTTTGTTGCCACTTTTTTGCACTGGTCTCCAAATCTAAATATTGGAACTATTTAACTGGCCTAAAAGAAATTGACAAGATCTTGGGTTTGGGGGAACCTGCTTGTTATGACGGAGCGGCTGTTGCTAGACACGCGACGGATTCGTGGGAAAAGGAGTGCCGCGTGCCTGGTGACCCTTTCTGTCGAGGACGTGAATATATCCACCGATTTGGAATTATGACAACAGGACATCTGCTGATTGGAGCAAGCGTTGCTCTGGTTTGTCGACAAATTGGAAGTTGCTGGCAGTCTTCAAAGTACCCCAAAGCTGCCACAAATGAATGGAGGATGCGGGAAGAACAGTGGACACTCTTGTGATTTGGATCACATCGGACTGTCTGCCCCGCAGGATTTTGAGGACCGGTCATAGACAATTTAGAGTGAAAAGCAAATTTTATTTTCACTCGCATACAAAACCTTCTAACTTGGATTGTTTCCCTGGCTTCGAGACTCTCCCGAAGGACAGTGCGGCGAAGACACAGCAAACTCCCCTCTTGTCTCTCATGGACACACACCTGTAGTTGTTGACTTTGGACTTATCAGTTGCACGACATCAAGGCCGAGGAACAGAGACACACTGCAGGCTTACACACACACATGCTTCCACAAAAAAATATACGCAACACACACATACCCCACCCCCAATCCAACACTCTTGACGCAAAGCCCATATGGGTGATGGAAGGATGGGCAGCGCCTGAGAGTGCAGCCTGCCACCATGCTCCTCCCTTCCCCTCTATTGCTAGAGGGGAAGGGAGGGGCAGTTAAAAAGTACAAAGGGGAGTCCAGTCTAGATTGTACTTTTTTTTTACTCATCCTTTCCAAGCATTTACTTTTTATCTATCTTTTACGGGGCGCCTTGTGGCGACCCATCAGTGTACCTGTTCTGTAACCCTGTGCACTGTTTGTCTAATCTTGAATGGGTTTGTGCTGAAAGAAAAAGTTTCCTTGTACTTGTGCAATGACAAGAAAGACCTATCCCAGCGTATCCAATAATTTCGGGTCAATTTTGCGGCTGTTTTTGATGCACTCCACTGCTATATTCATATTTGTGCTGGCAAAATGTACGCCAGAAAATACACAATGACCAAAAATAAACGTGTTACCCTCATTTTGCCATAAAATTTTCATTGGCTTTGGTCCAACAATTGCGGAGAAATTATGATTTTGGTGTGAAGTATGTCAACTGTGGTGTCTGCCTCCAAAGTATTGCTTGTAATCACTGTGCTATGTATGCCTGTGCTCTGACTTTTGCTTTTGTTAAATATTTTTCATAGGTTTGGCTGTGGCGAGTCATGGTTTCCTGATTTCATTATCACCTTATTAACTTAAATGCTGAGTTAATGCTGCTTTTTACTGCAATATGTATTAGTTGGCTTATTGGTGACACATGCCGAAAAGGTGCAATTTTGAAGTTTTGTCAGGTTAAGTCAGGGGTTGGCAACTCAAAATGTTGAAAAAGCCAAATTAAACCAAAAATACAGGAGCCTCAAAAAATGTAAGCCTTATATAAGTATTATAATAAAGGCAAAACTTGATGTGAGTGTCTATATTAGCATATACTATCAAAGCGACTGTGTGTCACAGGCTGATGCAAATCTTTGACAGAAATGTTAAAATGCAACATTTATTTTACACATTTTTGCAACATTGAAAAAAATTAGCAAAACGGAGACTTCTCAGAGGGTAAGAAAACGCCTGGAAAATACAAACAACTATCAGACATGCAGCCAATATTACGGTCACCGCACTGCTGCCACCTTGTGGTTTGTATGTTCAGTTTTTCCTTTGTTGATGCAGTACACCAGGCTCTTACTTTTCTTCTTCCTCCTAGAGTTCCTGTGTTTCCCTTGTTGGCGGAGTTGTGAGACGTGCACAGCTGTGTCTACTCTTCCCGGCACTACTTAAGCAGCACTTTGATGCTGAATGGCATTCGCCGATTCCACTCCTCGACTCTCCATGTCAGAAGACTCCTATGCTTCCCGAGTTTTTGATGCTTACCTTCTTGGCTATTCTCAGTGCCATTCAGCTTGGTGTTGTGTGGTAATTTGCACGCCTTGCAACTCCAACCCAAGTCTAGTTATTTTTGTATATTAGATTTTGTTCTTTTTTCCACGGTTCTCATTTTATTTTGTCTTTTTCGCATCGTTGCCTTTTGTTATCTCCTGTTTGGATCATTGTTGAGTACTTTTTCCTTAAAGGCCTACTGAAATGAGATTTTCTTATATAAATGGGGATAGCACGTCCATTCTATGTATCATACTTGATCATTTCGCGATATTGCCATATTTTTGCTGAAAGGATTTAGTAGAAAACGTCCACGATAAAGTTTGCAACTGGAGAAAAGCCCTTCCTCTACCGTAAGTCGTGGACGATGACGTCACATGTTGAGGGCTCCTCATATATTCACATTGATTTGAATGGGAGCCTCCAACAAAAACAGCTATTCAGACCGAGAAAACGACAATTTCCCCATTAACTTGAGCGAGGATGAAAGATTCGTGTGTGAGGATATTGATAGTGACGGACTGGAAAAAAAAAACCAAAAAACAAGTTAAAGACCCCGGTGGAGCCCATCAAGATCCAGGGCCGGGAGGTGGCAGTGGTGGGGCAATATAAGTACCTGGGAGTTCATTTGAACAGCAAACTGGACTGGAAGGACAACTGCAATGCTGCTTACAACAAGGGAATGAGCAGACTCTTTTTCCTGAGGAAGCTTAGGTCCTTTAATGTGTGCAGCAAGCTATTGGAGATTTTCTATCAGTCTGTTGTGGCCAGTGCCCTTCACTTCGCTGTGGTTTGTTGGGGGAGCAGCACCAGCAAAAGGCACTCAAACCGGATTGATAAACTGATCCGGAAAGCCGGCCTAACTATTGGCTCGCAGTTGGAGGCTTTTGTATCAGTGAGGGGACAAGAGGACACTGGACAAACTTCTGGCCATCATGGACAATCCTCCCCACCCACTCCACCAGACAATTGAGGGACAGCGGAGTTCATACTCCAACAGGCTCCTTCAGCTTCCTTCCCGCATTGTGCAATTCAAGAACTCCTTCATTCCACACTCCATCCAGCTGTATAATCACTCCCCATACAGCAACACATAATATCCGTCTATTACCTTACACCTTCTATGTCATCTACTTTTCTTTGTTGTTAATGTCTATATTCTATTTTCTGATGGACTTACTCTCTTTTTTATGCTGGGGCTGCCAAATATACTGTGATAGTGTACATAGCATTTGGTATACATTTTATCTGTGTTATAGACCTATTATATCTGTATGTATAATATACTGTACACATATTAAGTATATATTGTATATATTCGCAGATATGTTATATTTTACATTGCTATACCTAGTCTATATATACCTGCACTGTCCTTTCCATCCTTACACTTTCCATCATTGTAACTAAGCTATTGTGTTGAACAATTTCCCTTGTGGATCATTAAAGTTTGTCTAAGTCTAAGTCTAAAAAAAAAAAAAAAAACGCGATTGCAATCGCGTTGCAAGGAGAGACAGATTCATATGTTTTTTTAGAGTGTTTTAGTGAGTTTAACTGTACCTGATAGTCGGAAGTGTACGTCCACGGCCGGGTGTTGACGCGCATTGTCTCAAGGAAGTCGACGGCAGCTTTATAGACGGCACAAGCTCAGCTGATATCCGGTAAGAGGCAACTTTTTAACCACAATTTTCTCACCGAAACCTGCTGGTTGACATGTAGTCGGGATCCATGTCCGCTGTGATCCATAATAAAGTTTCACCTCCGTGAATATTAAACAAGGAATCACCGTGTGTTTGTGTGGCTGAAGGCTAAAGCTTCCCAACTCCGTCTTTCTACTTTGACTTCTCCAATATTAATAGAACAAATTGCAAAATATTCAGCACACAGATGACCAAAATACTGTGTAATTATGCCGTTAAAGCAGACGACTCTTAGCTGTGTGTGTACGCAGCGCTCATATTCATAACAGCCCGTGACGTCACGCGTACACGTCATCATTACGAGACGTTTTCAAGAAAAAAGTCCCGGGAAATTTAAAATTGCAATTTAGTAAACTAAAAAGGCCGTATTGGCATGTGTTGCAATGTTAATATTTCATTATTGATATATAAACTATCAGACTGCGTGGTCGGTAGTAGTGGGTTTCAGTAGGCCTTTAAGTAAAATAACCTGCAAGCGAGATATGATGATGCATTATTTACATACAGCAAGCCTAAATAGCATGTTAGCATCGATTAGCTTGTAGTCATGCAGTAACCAAATATGCCTGATGAGAACTCCAACAAGTCAACAACATCAACAAAGCTCACCTTAGTGCATTTACACACAGCTTAAAATGTGTGGTGGACGAAATGAAAATGTGGCATAAAACACATATTTCTGTGGCAGTGTCGAAGACAGTTGTAGTACCTACGGTGATTTCGAGGACGGCACTCGCCAAATACTCTCATCAGTGAAGCATGTTTAAAGTAAACGGTGGGATTTCTAACAATTAGGGAAAGTTTGTGTCATGTTTGTCCTCATATAGTAATCAAAACAAAAAATATATATTTTGTCCTATCTTTTTCTATTTTCATACATTTAAAAAAAAAAAAAACGGAGCCACTAGTGCGGTGCTTAAGAGCCGCGGATTGCTGACCCCCAGGCTAAGTGTATTAATTCACAGTTACTAAGACTATGCCGGATAACCCCTTAAACGAATATTTATGTAGCCTAGCCACGATAAACTGACGTTTAAAGTCCCCATCCTCGGGCAAATTTTTACACGGGTAAATGTGCCATGTACAGTATTTCTTGAATCTGCGGTTCTTAGCTTGATATGGACTCATTGACCGTTTACAAACTGAGTTCGGAGAGGGAGTGGCGCCAAAAATACCGCGCAACACCCAGCTTCATAATAAAGCGGTTTCGTACCTCGGAGCTAACCACTGGAAGTATAAAGGCGAGTCATCCAGACATGCCCGTGTTTCTCCTTCCGTCTCTACAGACGCTTGTGGAAATCACACATTAATACCTTAAGAAAAAGTGATTGCAGCTATTTCGGATTCAACACTCCTCAGACGGCAAAAAAACTTTCGGATTTCCAGGTCAGCTGAGATTTTACTTACCGAAAAACTTTGAAGGAGAGACAACGAGAAATGCCGTCGAGGGAAAACTATGGAAAACGGCGAATGCATTTGGACTGGCAAAGCAGACTATTAGTTATTGCCCGCCATGTATGTCGCGGACTCAACGTCTAGGACCAGAGTATATAAAAAGACACCAAAAACGAATGGACAATGAAGGTTAAGGCAAAAGAGTGAGGAGTGTCCTGACCAGATATCACAATCCCTAGTTTGATTGCTGTAAAGTGTTATTACATTGTTTACGTGTCTAATTAAGATTTGATTAATTTATAATGGCTTAGGTGTGATTCACTACAATAGGGCCCCACGGCACACTGGATACCAGTTAATTGGAATACTGCTGCACTGGATATTGTCAAAATAAGTTAAATTTAAGAACTTGCACACGTGCGCATTTTCGGCGAAAGCGTATTAGGTCACGTTGCACCGGCGGACGAAGGGGGAAGGGGTATTAAACAGTGGCATTGTTGTGTGTGGACATGGGACGAAGTTGAGGTTGACCTGTCTTCATGTCCGCTTTTCCTCCATACATAGAGTGTGCCGGTCAAGTCACATAGTATATGCGGCTTGTACAAGCACAAGTGAATGCAAGGCATATTTGAGCAACAGCCAAACAGGTCACACTGAGGGAGGCCGTATGAACAACTTTAACCCTGCTACAAATATGCGCCACACTGTGAAGCCACACCAAACAAGAATGACACACATATTTCGGGAGAACATCCGCAACGTAACCCAACATAAACACAACACAACAAATACCCAGAACCCCTTGCAGCACTAGCTCTTCCGGGACGCTACAATATACAACCCCGCTACCACCAAACCCCGCCACCCTCCAACCCTGACCGCCTCATTGTTATTCCATCCATCCATCCATTATCTTCCGCTTATCCGAGGTCGGGTCGCGGGGGCAGCAGCCTAAGCAGGGAAGCCCAGACTTCCTTCTCCCCAGCCACTTTGTCTAGCTCTTCCCGGGGGATCCAGAGGCAATCCCAGGCCAGCCGGGAGACATAGTCTTCCCAACGCGTCCAGGGTCTTCCCCGTGGCCTCCTACCGGTTGGACGTGCCCTAGGGAGGCGTTCGGGTGGCATCCTGACCAGATGCCCGAGTCACCTCATCTGGCTCCTCTTGATGTGGAGGAGCAGCGGCTTTAATTTGGCAGAGCTTCTCACCCTATCTCTAAGGGAGAGCCCCGCCACCCGACGGAGGAATCTCATTTCGGCCGCTTGTACCCGTGATCTTATCCTTTCGGTCACGACCCAAAGCTCATAAACATAGGTGAGGATGGGAACGTAGATCGACCAGTAAATTTAAAGCTTTGCCTTCCGGCTCAGCTCCTTCTTCACCACAACGGATCAATACAACGTCCGCATTACTGAAGACGCCGCACCGATCCGCCTGTCGATCTCACGATCCACTCTTCCCCCACTCGTGAACAAGACTCCTAGGTACTTGAACTCCTCCACTTGGCGCAGGGTCTCCTCCCCAACCCGGAGATGGCACTCCACCCTTTTGCGGGCGAGAACCATGGACTCGGACTCGGAGGTGCTGATTCTCATTCTGGTCGCTTCACACTCGGCTACGAACCGATCCAGCGAGAGCTGAAGATCCCAGCCAGATGAAGCCATCAGGACCACATCATCTGCAAAAAGCAGAGACCTAATCCCGTGGCCACCTAACCGGAACCCCTCAACGCCTTGACTGCGCCTAGAAATTCGGTCCATAAAAGTTATGAACAGAATCGGTGACAAAGGACAGCCTTGGCGGAGTCCAACCCTCACTGAAAACATGTCCGACTTACTGCCAGCAATGCAGACCAAGCTCTGACACTGATCATACAGGGAGCGGACCGCCACAATAAGACAGTCCGGTACCCCGTACTCTCTGAGCACTCCCCACAGAACTTCCCGAGGGACACGGTCGAATGCCTTCTCCAAGTCCACAAAGCACATGTAGACTGGTTGGGCAAACTCCCATGCACCCTCAAGAACCCTGCCGAGAGTATAGAGCTGGTCCACAGTTCCACGACCAGGACGAAAACCACACCGTTCCTCCTGAATCCGAGGTTCGACTATCCGGCTTAGCCTCCTCTCCAGTGCACCTGAATAAACCTTACTGGGAAGGCTGAGGAGTGTGATCCCACGATAGTTGGAACACACCCTCCGGTCCCCCTTCTTAAAGAGAGGGACCACCACACCGGTCTGCCAATCCAGAGGTACCGCCCCCGATGTCCACGCGATGCTGCAGAGTCTTGTCAACCAAGACAGCCCCACAGCATCCAGAGCCTTAAGGAACTCCGGGCGGATCTCATCTACCCCCGGGGCCTTGTCGCCGAGGAGCTTTTTAACTACCTTAGGATCCTCAGCCCCAGAAATAGGAGAGCCCACCACAGATTACCCAGGCACCGCTTCCTCAAAGTAAGACGTGTTGGTGGGATTGAGGAGGTCTTCGAAGTATTCCCTCCACCGATCCACAACATCCGCAGTCGAAGTCAGCAGAACACCATCCGCACCATTCACGGTGTTGATAGTGCACTGCTTCCCCTTCCTGAGGCGGCGTATGGTGGTCCAGAATCGCTTCGAAGCCGTCATGAAGTCGTTATCCATGGCTTACCCGAACTCTTCCCATGTCCGGGTTTTTGCTTCCGCGACCGCTAAAGCTGCACACCGCTTGGCCCGTCGGTACCCGTCAATTCCTCCGGAGTCCTATGAGCCAAAAGAATCCGATAGGACTACTTCTTGAGGTTGACGGCATCCTTCACTGCTGGTGTCCACCAACGGGTTCTGGGATTACCGCCACGACAAGCACCAACAACCTTGCGGGCACAGCTCCAATCAGCCGTCTCGACAAGAAAGGTTCGGAACATGGTCCACTCGGACTTAATGTCCCGCACCTCCCTCGTGACATGTTTGAAGTTCTTCCGGAGGTGGGAATTGAAACTCTCTCTGACAGGAGACTCTGCCAGACGTTCCCAGCAGACCCTCACAATGCCCTTGGGCCTGCCAAGTCTGTCCGGCATCCTCCTCCACCATCGCAGCCAACTCACCACCAGGTGGTGATCGGTAGAAAGCTCCGCCCCTCTCTTCACCCGAGTGTCCAAAACATGAGGCCGCAAATCCGATGACACAACTACAAAGTCGATCATGGAACTGTGGCCTACGGTGTCCTGGTGCCAAGTGCAGATATGGACACCCTTATGTTTAAACATGGTGTCTGTTATGGACAATCCGTGACGAGCACAAAAGTCCAATAACAAAACAGCACTCGGGTTTAGATCCGGGCGGCCATTCTTCCCAATCACGCCTCTCCAGGTTTCACTGTCGTTGCCAACATGAGCGTTGAAGTCCCCCAGTAGGACAAGGGAATCACCCGGGGGAGCACTTTCCAGTACTCCCTTGAGTGTACCCAAAAAGGGTGGTTACTCTGAACGGCTGTTTGGTGCGTAAGTAACAATAACATTGTTATTTCATTTTCAAATGTATTTGCCTGTGGAAAAAGTTAATCTTGATATTTACCTCAGAAGGCTGCAAATAGAAAAGAGGTATTACAGTTTTTATTTAAAATTGTATTTCTTCACTGTTTTTTGGTTTGTTTTTTGTAAGCTGATTTCGCACTATTAAGTTATGTAAGCGTTTCTTGTTTTATATTCAGTGTTAAAGCAAATCAGTGTAGCAACCTGACCAATAATTAACGTTTTATTAATGCACTCTTTCTACTTCAAGGCTCGAATGTTTGATTCATTCAATATTGTTATTTTATTTTCAAATGTATTATTAGCCTGTGGAAAAAGTTTATTTTGATATTTACCTCAAAAGGCTGCAAATAGAAAAGAGGCATTCAATTTGTATTTAAAATTTGATATGCCATCGACATTTTTAATTATTATTATTATTATTCGAAAATCGATTTTGCATGTCACTAGAAAGATATGTAACCCTTGCTTGTTCATACTCAATGCAGAACTTGTTTGGGTCCCTATTAAAAAGTTAATTTGTTCAAACTTGGCCCACGGCCTTGTTCAGTTTTAAATTTTGGCCCACTCTTTATTTGAGTTTGACACTCCTGCCTTAGTGTATTAAATCACAGTTACTGAGAGTGTGACATACCAGATTGTTTTTTAAAAATGTTTTACTTTTAATTTCAACATTTACAAACAGACGAGAAACAATAATCAAAATAAGTACAAAAACAGTTTAAAATAACTAAAATAAAATACAAATATATATATATATATATATATATATATATATATATATATATATATACACACACACACACAAAGTGCAAAGCCATAGGCTCACTCAATTCCAGTAAATAACTTAAATTTGGAACACAGCATCATCGTTTTCACACCATTTTTGTTGTTAGAGGTAGAGAGTGTTTTAATGTAGAGTTGTAAATCTTTTTTAAAGGGACAAAAGACAGGTTGGGTATTGAGAAACTTACATTCATGAATATAAAACTTAGCCAATTTCTATTACTATGAGGTTGCAAAGGTAAAATTCCTTTTCAAATGTTTGAAAAATATCACATCTTTAAAACAAACCACAAATTTGTCATGAATATTGTCCAGGATGACGCGACAAATGCCTTGCCATAGTGATCGAGTGCTTTCACAAGTCCAAAAAAAGTGGTAAACAGTCTCTGGATGCATGTTACATAAGGTGCAGGTAACATCAATGTCCTTCTTGTATCTAACCATCACAGTCGTTACAGGGTAATAACGATGAATGCTTTTAAAAGATATCTCTTTGACTTTGTTGGTAAGTAAATACCTGTTAGGAATGGACCACGTTTTGACCCAACAGATGTCATTCACAACATTATTCCAGAGCGCAATTACATAAGAATAATAATAATCATTTTGGAATAAGCTGCTGATTTTTCTGTTATTTTTCTGATCAAAGCAAAGCTTTCCCACAGGAGTGTCAAGTGGATCATTCACAATTTGTACAGCAGAAAGAGGAGATGTGTAAACCCTGTACAACATAACAACACCTGTTGGAATAGCATCAAATACGATGGTAAATTGTTTGGGAGTCACAGGGACCTTAAAGGCCTACTCAAACCAACTACTACTGACCACGCAGTCTGATAGTTTATATATCAATGATGAAATTGCAACACAAGCCAATACGGCCTTTTCAATTTATTAAATTGCAATTTGAAATTTTGCGCGAAGTATCCTGTTGAAAACGTCGGTATGATGACGCGTATGATGATGCGTGCGAGTGACGTCTCGGATTGTAGCGGACATTTTTTTCCATCCCGAGCCAAGCTATAAGAAGTCTCCTTTAATCGCATAATTACACAGTATTCTGGACATCTGTGTTGCTGAATCTTTTGCAATTTTTTCAATTAATAATGGAGAAGTCAAAGAAGAAAGATGTAGGTGGGACGCGGTGTATTGCAGCTGCCTTTAGCAACACAAACACAGCCGGTGTTTCCTTGTTTACATTCCCGAAGGTAAAGCTTTACTATGGAACAGAGCGGTCAAGCGAACATGGTTCCCGACCACATGTCAACCAGCAGGTTTCGGTGAGAAAATTGTGGTAATAAGTCCGCTGTTACCGTAGACATGAGCGGAGCTTGTGTCCTCCTGCAGCTGCGGACTTTCTTACCTCCTCCCACCGGAGACACTGGCGGTCACCACACCCGTGGCCACACCCCTCCGACTTTCATGAACCATATAATCTCACTAAAATACTAGTAACACAATAAGCAGTTAAGGGGTTTTCCAGAATGATCCTAGTAAATGTGTGTAATAACATCTGATTTGCTCCCACTGCCCTCGCCTTTTTTTTTTTTCTAGTCCTTCACTCTCACTATCCTCAGCCACGATCTTTCATCCTCGCTCAAATTAATGGGGAAATCATCGCTTTCTCGGTCCGAATCACTCTCGCTGCTGGTGGCTATGATTGTAAACAATGTGTGGATATGAGGAGCTCCACAACCCGTGACGTCACGCGCACATCGTCTAATACTTCCGGTACAGGCAAGGCTTTTTTATTAGCGACCAAAAGTTGCGAACTTTATCGTCGATGTTCTCTACTAAATCCTTTCAGCAAAAATATGGCAATATCGCGAAATGATCAAGTATGAGACATAGAATGGACTTCCTATCCCCATTTTATTAAGAAAATCTAATTTCAGTAGGCCTTTAAAATGGTTGAGCATCTCTTGGTAATTAAAAAGTTGACCTTCCTTATTCAAAAGCTGACTCACTAAAATATTGTTGAACCAATTGTTGAGGAAAAGAGATTTCCTTCTGTAACATGTGACATACCAGTTTTCCCATGAGTATGTATGCTTCAGTGACGTGCTGTCAGGGGAGGCAAGTGAGGCAGTGCCTCACCTGCCACCAGGAGGCTTAACCATGAGATGTTACAAAACGAAGTCCATCCATCCATCCCTTTTCTACCGCTTATTCCCTTTTGGGGTCGCGGAGGGTGCTGGCGCCTATCTCAGCTACAATCGGGCGGAAGGCGGGGTACACCCTGGACAAGTCGCCACCTCATTGCAGGGCCAACACAGATAGACAGACAACATTCACACTCACATTCACACACTAGGGCCAATTTAGTGTTGCCAATCAACCTATCCCCAGGTGCATGTCTTTGGAAGTGGGAGGAAGCCGGAGTACCCGGAGGGAACCCACGCATTCACGGGGAGAACATGCAAACTCCACACAGAAAGATCCCGAGCCTGGATTTGAACCCAGGACTGCAGGACCTTCGTATTGTGAGGCAGATGCACTAACCCCTCTGCCACCGTGAAGCCCTACAAAAAGAGAAATATTAAAACTTATTTTATTTTATTATTTCAAAACGAAGTAATAAAATAAAATAAGTTTTAATATTTCTCTTTTGGTTTATGCTTTCTATATGATTTTGGTGTGGTTCCTGTATATTTTGATAGTTTTCATGGACAAAATCGCAGAAATTCCATGTTTCCTGATCAAAACAATTCAGCAGCAGATGAGAATTGAGGCAGACACAGGCGGTGCCTCCACGGCTACACACAGTGTGTATTGGGCGTGTGCGTGTGAAGGGGCGCATGCTTGTTGCCACGAGGAAAAGGCAGGTCTTGAGGCAGTAAGTACCTCTGCCTCAAGGTAGGGGGCGATACATTGTCGACTTGCAGTTCAATGGCTTCGCAGTACTCTGGACTCGCCACACTGGGAGAAGTAGGGGCGCTCAAGCTAGCAGACACAGCGGAAGCCAGCATTTTTTATTTTATTTTTTTAACTGTATTTATAACAAACATGGCATTTTTATTAGAGTAAGCCAGCGTTTGTGGGTGTTTTTTGAAGTGGATCATATTAGTACATTGTTTGATTGCTTTGCTTAATCCATTCCATAATTTAATTCCACATACAAATATACTGAAAGTCTTAAGTGTTGTACGTGAGTACAAATGTTTTAAATTACATTTTTCTCTAAGATTATATTTATCCTATTAAAGGCCTACTGAAATTTGATTTTCTTATTCAAACAGGGATAGCAGGTCCATTCTATGTGTCATACTTGATCATTTCGCGATATTGCCATAATTTTGCTGAAAGGATTTAGTAGAAAACATCGACGATAAAGTTTGCAACTTTTGGTCGCTAATAAAAAAGCTTTGCCTGTACCGGAAGTAGCAGACGATGTGCGCGTGACGTCACGGGTTGTGGAGCTCCTCACATCCTCACATTGTTTACAATCATAGCCACCAGCAGCGAGAGCGATTTGGACCGAGAAAGCGACGATTTCCCCATTAATTTGAGCGAGGATGAAAGATTTGTGGCTGAGGATAGTGAGTGAAGAACTTGAAAAAAAAAAAGGCGAGGGCGGTGGAAGCGATTCAGATGTTAATACACACATTTACTAGGATAATTCTGGAAAACCCCTTATCTTCTTATTGTGTTACTGGTGTTTTACTGAGATTATATGGTACCTGAAAGTCGAGGGGTGTGGCCATGGGTGTGGTGACCGCCAGTGTCTCCGGTGGGAGGAGGTAAGAGAATCCACAGCTGCAGGAGGACGCAAGCTCCACTCATGTCTACGGTAAGAGCCGACTTATTACCACAATTTTCTAACCGAAACCTGCCGGTTGACATGTGGTCTGTAACCATGTTTGCTTGACCGCTATGTTCCATAGTAAAGCTTCACCATCGGGAATGTAAACAAGGAAACACCGGCTGAGCTATTCGGACCGAGAAAACGACAATTTCCCCATTAATTTGAGCGAGGATGAAAGATTCAAGTTTGAGGATATTGATAGCGACGGACTAGAAAAAAAAAAAAAATCAAGTTAAAAAAAAAACGCGATTGCATTGGGACGGATTCAGATGTTTTTAGACACATTTACTGGGATAGTTCTGGGAAATCACTTATCATTCTATTGTGTTGCTAGTGTTTTAGTGAGTTTAATAGTACCTGATAGTCGGAGGGGTTTGTCCACGGGTGTCTTGAGGCCAGTGTCTGATGGAAGTCGACGGCAGCAGTATGGACGGCACAAGCTCAGCTGATCTCCGGTAAGGGGTGACTTTGTACCACAATTTTCTCACCGAAAACTGCTGGTTGACATTTGGTCGGGATCCATGTTCGCTTGACCGCTCTGATCCATTGGAAAGCTTCACCTCTGAGAATTTTAACAAAGGAATCACCGTGTGTTTGTGTGGCTAAAGGCTAAAGCTTTCCAACTCCATCTTTCTACTTTGACTTCTCCATTATTAATTGAACAAATTGCAAAAGATTCATCAACACAGATGTCCAAAATACTGTGTAGTTATGCGGTTAAAGCAGACAACTTTTAGCTGTGTGTATGCGCAGGGCTTATACTTCCCAACAGTCCGTGAGGTCACGCGTACACATTATCATTCCGCGACGTTTTCAACAAGAAACTCCCGGGAAATTTAAAATTGCAATTTAGTAAACTAAAAAGGCCGCATTGGCATGTGTTGCAATGTTAATATTTCATCATTGATATATAAACTATCAGACTGCGTGGTCGGTAGTAGTGGGTTTCAGTAGGCCTTTAAAGCAGACTACTTATAGCTTGGATAGGGCTGGAAAAAAATGTCCGCTACAATCCGAGACGTCACGCGCACGCGTCATCATATGCGTCATTATACCGACGTTTTCAACAGGATACTTTGCGCGAAATTTAAAATTGCAATTTAGTAAACTAAAAAGGCCGTATTGGCATGTGTTGCTATGTTAAGATTTCATCATTGATATACCGTATTTCCTTGAATTGCCGCAGGGCATATAGTATGCTTATGCCTTGAATTACTGCCGGGTCAAACTCGCTTCCCAAAATAATTAGCGCATGCTTAGTATTACCGCCTGGTCAAACTCGTGACGTCACGAGTGACACTTCCCCTGTCATCATTTTCAAAATGGAGGAGGCTGATTTCAATATCAGTAATTTGAAATCGCATAAAGGGAAGAAGATTATATAAGAGTTATTCAGTAGGACTTAAAGGCCTACTGAAACCCACTACTACCCACCACGCAGTCTGATAGTTTATATATCAATGATGAAATATTAACATTGCAACACATGCCAATACGACCTTTTTAGTTTACTAAATTACAATTTTAAATTTCCCGGGAGTTTCGTCTTGGAAACGTTGTGTAATGATGACGTGTACGCAAGACGTCACGGGTTTTTAGGAAGTATGAGTGCTACGCACACACACCTAAAAGTCATCTGCTTTAACGGCAAAATTACACAATATTTTGGAGATCTGTGTTGCTGAATCTTTTGCAATTTGTTCAATAATATTGGAGAAGTCACAGTAGAAAGATGAAGTTGGGAAGCTTTAGGCTTTAGCCACACAAACACACGGTGATTCCTTGTTTAAATTTCCAGGAGGTGAAACTTTACTATGGATCAAGCGAACATGAATCCCGACCACATGTCAACTAGCAGGTTTCGGTGAGAAAATTGTGGTTAAAAAGTCGCTTCTTACTGGAGAAAAGCTGAGACACTGCGCGTCAAGACACCCGTGGAGACACACCTCCGACAATCAGGTAATATTAAACTCACCAAAACCCTAGCAACACAATAGAAAGATAAGGGATTTCCCAGAATTATCCTAGTAAATGTATTTAAAAACATCAGAATCCGTCTCAATGCAGTCGCGTTTTTTTTTTTTACTCGTTTTTTTTTTTTTTTTTAGTCCGTCGCTATCAATATCCTCAAACACAAATATTTCATCCTCGCTCAAATTAATGGGGAAATTGTCGTTTTCTTGGTCCGAATAGCACTTTTTGTTGGAGGCTCCCATTAAAATCAATGTGAATATGTGAGGAGACCCCACACTTGTCATCGTCTGCGACTTCTTGTAGAGGCAGGGCTTTTGTCTTAGCACCAACATCGTGGATGTTCTCTACTAAATCCTTTCAGCAAAAATATGGCAATATCGCGAAATGATCAAGTATGACACATAGAATGGATCTGCTATCCCCGTTTTAATAAGGAAATCTCATTTCAGTAGGCCTTTAAGGTC